>NW_015176535.1:68707-102830 GCF_001447785.1 Gekko japonicus | reverse complement strand
CCTTGCATTTATCCCTGGTTATAACAGCATCCGTTTATCCTGGGACAAGTGTGGGGCAAAACCAGGGTGACCTCAATGTAATGTGGAAACAAAAAATACCCCAAGATAATTACAAGGGTGAACTCCAGTGTGGTGTAGAATGTAAGTTCGGGGGCAGGGCTGAACCAGGATTTAAGGTCTAGTGTGCAATCACCCTAAGACAAACCAGTTTCTTCCCCCTTGACTCTTTTTTTGAAGCTGTACTATTGATAAGTCTCTTCCGTACTATTGATAAGTCTCTGAATGTATCCAAACCCACCAGGCTCCCCCACTAGACCTAATAAAAACGGCAAGATACCACCCTTATTCCACCCTGACCCAGGGTTGCCAGGTTCCCCCTGCCCACTGCCAGGGGATGGCAGGGTAGGGTTGCCAGATCCAGGTTGGGAAACTCCTGGAGATTTGGGGAAGGAGCCTGGGGAGGACAGGGACCTCAGTGGGGTATAGGGTTGCCAACTCACTTTTTGCTGGGACCGGGGGGCTCCCGGCCGGTGTCCAAACAAAGAGTTTTCCCCTCAAATGGCGTCGCCCCGCCCCCAGCGTGTGACGTCACTTCCGGGTGACGCACGCGCGGGGGTGGGGTTTCCCCCGGGCCCCGATTTCGCGGGAGCGGGAATCGGGGCTCGAAACCGGGGGGAATTCCGCCCCCCGGGGGGATTTGGGACCCCTAGTGGGGTAGAATGCCAGAGAGGCCACACTCCAAAGCATTAGACTTCTCCAAGGGAACTGACCTCTGAGTCTGGAGGTGAGCTGTAATTCCAGGGGACCCCCAGGTCCCACCTGGAAGTTGACAACCCTACTCTGACCTCTGCTCCTAGAACCAAGGTCTTTGCTGCCAGGCCAAATGCAGTACCCATTTAAAAAAATATTTCAAGTGAACCCAACATGTATATTCTACATGTTGTGGACGGCCAGAGTAAGACTTGGGCGATGTGCTGTTGCACAAAATGTTTATTGTAAACACAGGCACATATTCACACGTTCACATACCAGAAAATCCCACTCGTGCAATCTCCTCCAATGCGAAAAAGAAAGAAATCGCCCAGCCATATCAGAAGGACTTCTAGTGCACTCCTAAGCAGAGTTACACATTTCTCAGTGCACTGAAGTCACTGGGCTTGGAACGGTGTAACTCTGCTTAGGACTGCACTGTTATGCACATACCACTATTCACAAAAGCCCTTAGCTCACACTGAACACAATATGTGCAACGTGTACAGCAAACATGTGCACATGACCAGGTGAGCTGTCGGCTCACCTCAATTCTCGTATGTCCTTGGGTTGCCAATTCCAGGTTGGGAGATCCCTGGAGTTTTGGAGGCAGAGCCTGGGGAAGGGCAGAGTTTTGGGAGGGAAAGGAACTCAGCAGGGATGTGATGCCACTGAGTCCACCCTCTACGGCTCCCACCTTCTCCAGGGGAAATGATCTCTGTAGCCTGGGAATAAGCTGTAATTCTGGGAGAACTCCACATCCCACCTTGAGGTTAGAGACCTTAGCAGTGGCCCAGTAGGATCAGGGCCATGGTTAGGGTTGCCACTTGCAACCTAGAGAGCAGCAGCAGAAGAAGAAAAATAAAAGTCACCATCAGGACAATGGTGTGATATCACTTTCAGGGAAAACCCAGAAGTTATACCTGTCCTCTACAGGAATTTCCAGAAACTCTATGGTTTTATCACTGAGTTCCTGGTGATTCCTAGAGTGATGTGACATCACTTCCGGGGGCAGGGTCCCTGGAAGTAACATCATGCCATTGTCAACAGTGCTCTCCCTACTGGGGTTGCCAGGTCCCCCATGGCCACCAATGGGGGATGAGGGGGTAGAGTTGCCAGATTTAGGTTGAGAAACTTCTGGAGATTTGGGGATAGAATTGGGGAGGACAGGGGGACCTCAGTGGGGTACAATGCCATAGTCCATCCTCCACAGCATTCGTTTTCTCCAGCGGAACTGATCTCTGTAGTCTGGAAATGAGTTGTAATTCTGGGGGCTCCCCAGGTCCTGATGGTCCTTCCCATGTGGACTACAGTCCTGATCCTAATCAGGCACTGCGTGCTCAAGAATTGAGGGTAACTAACAACTCACATGTGACTGTGCTACATCTGAATTCTCATGTAGACAGTTCTGTTGCCTTACACATTAGATGCTTAAGCACCAAGAAAACCAATGGGCTCAGCCCCGACCTGGATAGCCCAGGCAAGCCCGATCTCGTCAGATCTTGGAAGCTAAGCAGGGCCGACCCTGGCAAGTACTTGGATGGGAGAGCTCCTTGGAATACCAGAGGTGGGAGGCGGGGACAGTCACCAGAGGTCACCATGACTTCCAGGTACACACATGCACATATGAAAAATACCAAAAAACAAAACAAAACCTGGGCAAAAATAAAATAAAATAAAATAAATGGGTTCGGCCTAAAATATTTCTACACAACACTGAATTATTAAGCACACACTTGATTTATTATTGCATAATCCTAAAATATTCCCTCCGAAGCAAATGCCACTTACTTCGATGGACTTACTCCCCCAAATAAATACATGCAGCACATAGCTTAGCTTTGCAAAGTGAAAAACAAGCAGATAGCCTGCCCACTTCCCCAGATCAGGCCCATAACTTATATTTGGCTGGTTCCTATGATTCCCTTCTGCTAAGTAAGGAGCTGTGCCCCAATGGAAGGAGCCTTGTTCTAACAAAAAAAAAAAAGTGTTCTATACTTCACTGAAGCGAGTTATATGACCTAAACCAGTCCATTCTGTTCTCCTGGCCAGGACACTAATGCCTTACAACAACAACAAATCAATCCATTTACCAAACAGATGAGCACTCTGATCGGCCATAATCTGAAGGAAAGCCTTTTGGTTTTTTGTAGCAGTAACTTCTTTGCATGTTAGGCCACACACCCCTAATGTAGCCAATCCTAATGAGTTTCTGCTATTGGGTGTGGCCTATTATGCTAATGAGTTCCTGCTGGGCATGGCCAACTCAGGAGCCAGCCGGAACTTCGTTCCTGTGCGTTCCTGCCCAAAAATAGCCCTGCTGCTAAGGAGCTGTGCCCCAATGGAAGGAGCCTTGTTCTAACAAAAAAAAAAAAAGTGTTCTATACTTCACTGAAGCGGGTTATATGACCTAACCCAGTCCATTTAGTCAGAATTCTGTTCTCCTGGCCAGGACATGAATGCCTTACAACAACAACAAATCAATCCATTTACCAAACAGATGAGCACTCTGATCGGCCATAATCTGAAGGAAAGCCTTTTGGGAAACTGATGGGAAGACAGAGTGTGCACGGCTCGATTTGCCCTGAAACGCTGAGCAAGGGTTCCTGCAGTATCAACCCTTCACTTTACGGACTCAGCATAATGAACAGTGGCAGGGTTTATTAGGAATGTGTCCAAATCTGGAGAGAAAGCCAGCTTGCAAAGTGGCCACAGCTTGTCAAAGCTGTAGGTGAAAAGGGCCTTCAAAGTCAATGAGCCAGCCAGGTGAGGAACATTCCCCACCGAACCTTTCCATTGACCGTAGAGATACCTGGATACTTTCAGCCATGGGCTAAGTAGCAGCGAGGAATGTGATTTACGTCAGGGGAAATGGCACTGGAGCCAGATCTCTCTTCTAGTTTCACACAGATTTTCTTTCTTGCAAATTAGCGAGCACACTGTCACAAGCCCATCATCCTAAGAACATGAACAGCCATGCTGTATCAGACCAATGGTCCATCTAGTCCAGCATCCTGTTTCCAAGAGTAGCCAGTCAGAGAGTCACATGTGAGGCCTACTGGCAAGAGCCCTCACAAGCTGCCTCCTCCCCACCGTCTGATAATCAGGAACATCATGCACCTGATGAAGTGAGCTCACAAAAAGCCTATGCTAGTTCTTTATGCACTCAGTATAATCAGTTGTGATTATATTGCTGGACTCTGAGAGTAGTTTACTGTCCTATAAATATCCATATTAAATACTGCACTCCAGCATGTGCATGCCATCTGATTTGACATCATCTAAAGGCAAGAAGCTCCCAGAAGTCTTTAAGAAATCACGAGTCTTTAGGGGGTTTCACTGCAACAGAGTAACACAGCTACCCCGCTGGAATGAATAGGCTTTATTGGCGCTGCTTTTGGTCTGGCAGGGCTCCTGTGCATTTGCCAGGCAGAAAGTCAACAGTAACCCTTCCTGAATCACTGCATTTCCCTGTTGAGAAAAGCCACCCCTGCCAAATTTCTCCTTGGGAGACATCTGTTCAGACCACCAGAACCCTGCCAGCAGAACATGTTGCCTTGGCCCACTCAGCATCTGACTGACTGAATTTGCTTGCTGGGTGATTTGATCTATAAGCTTTCCAGGACCGTGTCACAGCCTCTTCTCTTGCCTTGTGCAAAGTCCAGTTCAGAAGGAAGAAACATTTGCCCAGAGCTCCTGACAGGATGCCACTGCTTGGTCACAAGAAGTGACCCCTTATTTCCTCATCACTCTCCAGTTGTCAGGAGGACACTGTTGCTTCCTTGGCACAGGGGTGACATTCCTCTGCTTTGCTACAGCAGTGTGGTGTAGCGGTCAGAGAGTCAGATCAAATTCTGGGAGAGTCCAATTTCAGTTCCTGTTCTACCATGGATGCTTGCTGGGTGACCTTGGGACAGTCACTCTCTCCCAGCCTAACCAATCTCAAGGGTTATTATGAGTGTAAAATGGAGAAAAGGAGAAAGATGTAAGCCCTCTGGAGTCCCCATTGGGGGAAAAGTGGTAAGGGGGGGGGAGAGATATGAAGTGGTATCTAGAAAGAGAGATTCAGAAATATGAATATAGAATCCACAGTGAGATTAAGTTTTTGTACCAAGTAAAATTAACACAGAAAAAGCTCTTCTGTTTTAACTGCAGCTCTCCTATTTTCAAGAAGACACCAGGCTGCTTATCACAGGAACAGAATGAACTTGGCACTGATATCCATTCCTCCTCTGAGCACATATCGTTAACAACCTTTAGACATGCCAATGATGAAGCCAGGCTTTTGAATTCAGCTGCAAACAATGACATGCTCATTAGTGCACTCGCCTCTTCCCTATGACCCGTCAGCTATTTTTAAACGAGCCCTACACCTAACACCGGTGTAAACCTCCTGTTCCAAACAGTTGCATGGAAAACTATACATCTGTACAACTGCAGCGGGCAGCTCATGCTGCCAGAGACATTTTTTCCACACATAGAAGTATCGGATGACCATTTGAACTCTCTCTTGCAGGATCAAAATCTTCGCCATCACACCGAATAGCAGCTGCACATGGAACCGGACTGTCCATCACTGGAGGTGACATACCTTTTGACTTACAGTGGACATGACATCTCCCTGGACAGGGAAATAGTATTCGGAGCAAACAGTGGAGCTCTTTCAACAACAGTTAGATTTGAGTCCAGTAGCACCTTAAAGACCAAGAAGAGTTTCAGGGTGTAAGCTTTAGAGACTCAAAGCTCCCTTCATCGGAGATCTCTTTTATCCTAGACAGAAGTTGGGAGGCGTGTTGCGCAGAATGCTTGTAAAGGATATAGAGGTACAAGGTACATTGTAATCCGCTTGATTAGAGGGAGATTTGAATCTCAAAAGCTTATCCCCGAAACCTCTTGTTGGTCTCTAAGGCACTACTGGACTAGGGTTGCCAGGTCCTTACCTGCTGCCAGTGGGGGGATTTGGAGGGGCATTCTGGGGGTGGGCAGGGACGTCGCTGACGTGATGACATCCCTTCTGGAAGTGACATCATTGTGTCGGCACCATCGGGGTGACACGCTACTTTTCGGGAAAACCTCTACGGTAAAAATGGCTACAAACCATAGAGTTTTGCTAAAAAAAGTAGAGTGTCACCCCCAATGTTAATGACACAATGACGTAGAGTTTTGCCCAAAAGGTAAAGTGTCACCCCCAATGTCAATGAAACAATGACATCGCTTCCGGAAATGATGTCACTGCATCAATGATGTCACCGAGGGATGTCTTTTTGGGGGTGGGGTTTCCCCCAATAGCCAGCTGGCCGGCGGCAGGCCCAAGTCCGCAAAAGCAAGAGATCCCCTGCCCCCACCTGGGGGCTGGCAAGCCTATACTGGACTCAAATATGTTGTACTGCAGACCAACACAGCTATCCTGAGAAGCTAGTTATTTTAACATTCTCTCACACACATAGGCCATAAATCTAAAGATCCAGCCAGCCAGTTCTCCAAATCAAAGAGTTTATTATTTATTTATTTTTGTCTTCTCTCTCTTTCTCTTTTGGTCAAAGAGCAACTCCTCAACCCACATTACAAACTGCTTCTGAAACTGGGGGAAGTTTCAAAACTAGTGTTGGATATTGCCTGTGGGAGGGGGCCAGCTGTTCAAAAAAGAGAAGGCCAGCATTCTAGTTGGGCTCATACAGGCCTCTAGGCTGAGTCAGCACTCTTTGAATCCCAGCCAGAGCCCATAACATTTAAGCCTCTTGGATCAGGGAAATCTGGAGTCAAGGCCCCGCTAGGTTATATATGTGCTGTGCGACCTTGTAAAAGTCACTCTCTCACACATCCTGATCCCTGGCACGCTCACTCGGATATAAATCCTATTCAAAGTTCCAAAGTAAACGGGCCAGGATTGCAGGATCAGTCTCTTCATCAAAAAACAAAACAAAAAACCCCACAGGAATTGTAATGACCTACTGCACCGGGTTGTTTTGGAGAATAAATAAGACAGAAACCATGGGGAAACCGTGGGCAATGTAATCAATTAATACATCATAAGTTATAACAGCAAGAGCAGTATACTGGGATATGTTTTTTTTAAAGCCTTCAGTATAATTCTTCCGGAAAACCGGAAGGCCTGGCGGGAGCTGGTCCATGGGGTCGCGAAGAGTCGGACTCGACTGTGCGACTGAACAACAACAAATAATTCTGCACAGTGAAATAAAAATATGACTGAGTGAAAACCTCCAGGTTTCCCTGTTTCTAAACACAGCGAGATCAGGTGAATGTTACAGAGTTTAATCCCATTTAAGTCCATCCTTTCCTGCCATTCCGTGAAAACAGTCAATAGTCGGCTTTGTACACCAGTCTGCATTTATGTAGTACCTTCAGTGTTCAAAGACACATGCATTATTCCCACATTCAACAGCCCTGTAAGACAGGCCGATATTATTTCCCCCATTCTGCATCTGAGGAAGTTGAAGCACAGCACCTTGCCCAAGGCCTCATACTGAATTGGTGTGCTTGGTGAGATATGAACTGGTGGCCCTACAAACAACAGCTCAGAGCCCAGGTGGGACCTGGGGGATCCCCTGGAATTACAACTCATTTCCAGACTATAGAGATCAGTTTCCTGGAGAAAACGGAGGCTTTGGAGGGTGGACTATATGGCACTGTACCCCACTGTACCTCCCCAGAATCCATCCCCAAATCTCCAAGAGTTGCCCAACCTGGATCTGGCAACTCTGCCCCCCACCCCCCACCGGTGCCCAGGGAGGACCTGGCAACCCAAGCTCAGAAGCACTCCTAAGCCAGTCTGCTCAGACATAAATTCCATTTTACTTAATGGGGCTTACTTTCAGGAGAGTGTTTTTAGGATGCTCTTCGGCTTTGAAACGGAGATGAGCACCGCAACCCTAGAGTCGGATTCGACTGGCTTTCGAGCAAGGGAACCTTTACCTTTACCTTTTTACCCCACTGTACCTCCCCAAAATCCATCCCCAAATGTCCAGGAGTTGCCCAACCCGGATCTGGCAACTCTACCCCCCATCCCCCACCGGTGCCCAGGGGGGACCTGGCAACCCAAGCTCAGAAGCACTCCTAAGCCAGTCTGCTCAGACGTAAATTCCATTTTACTTAATGGGGCTTACTTTCAGGAGAGTGTTTTTAGGATTGCAGCCCCGGTCTCTCAACTACTATGCTGTGTCAGTTATTTGCAGGAACTTGGTAACAGGAATCCCTTTTCATTGATTCACAAAAAAAGAAGCGGGGAACAGAACAATGTTCTTCTCACCCGAACTGCCACTTCTCAAAATCGCCTAGAGAGAGCAACCCGCAGCCGGCACGCGCCTTCTTGCCTACCTCCCCAGCCCTGCCATAACCGCTCCACCGCTTCTGAAATTACCGCCCTATCAATCACGAAGAAGAGCTGGCTCAGAGGCTGACACGGAGGAGGCATCCTCCTTGCCCGCCCCGTCAACTTCAGCAATTCGATGCCAAGTCCCAACCTCTGGCTATTCCTTAGCAATACCCAGTCACCAAAGCGGACAGAGACATAACGGCTTTCCTGGCAGACGTAAGGAGGAGTTACCTGATTGTGAAGACGCTGCCTCCGTTACGACTGGGACCGAGAGGAAGTTCCCTTGTCTTCCTTTGGGAACCAGAGATAACATCTCCCTTTCGGAGGAAGGGGAAAAAAGCCAAAGATGTCCAAAGGCTAGGAATGAGGCAGTACAAGGGAAGTGAGAGGGAAGGGAAGGAGCGGGACTCTGGAGCAGTTAACCATCAGCCTCAGCAACGTCTGTTCTTGCTCCCCTCCTCTTCGCTTGACAGCAGCAAAATAATCATAAAAAAAGATTCATTCTGTCAACTTTCGGCTTTCATGACTTGGCAGCCCTGCAGCCTTCCAAGGGCACACAATGTTACGCTCCACCCTTCTGCACAAGGCCGGTCTGTTACCACACAACTCCTGAGAGACGTCAGCTCTCTCTTGGCAGACATTTGTGGCAGGATGCATTCGAGTTAACCCCTTCAAAAGCCTCGAGTGCCTGGAAACCAATGAGCCTGCTGCAGTCCCTCCAGAATGATTTTGTAAAAAATAAATAAAATAAAAATGCTAAATTCATACTGACGCCAGGATAGCAAGACGGCAAGGGAAGTGGCCCGATGCCTAGAAGGGGGAACCGTAAAAGGAAGTCCTGACTTGGCCCTCTGAAATTACTTGATGATGCTTTGAATTCACACACATAAACACAGCAGTTCTTGTAACAGCCCTGTGAGGTAGGCCAGGGATGGCATTCCCTTATCAAAAACTGAGACGAGCGTGGCCTGTCCTGAGGGTGCCTAGTGAGGTTCACAGCTGAGGTGACCTTTGAACTGGGGACTCGGGCTCTTAGCCACAGTGCTCTGCTTTCTTGCTCCTTTTATTTCCTGCACCCCTTAAACTTCTTAAATTCTGCCTTTTCTTCAAAGTGCTTATGACACCGTATATACTTCTTCCCCTTCTCCATTTTATGCTCACAACAATCCTGTGAGGTAAGTTTTTTAAAATTTTGATTGGCCTAAGGTCATCCAGTGAGCTTCACGGATAAGCAGGGACTTAAACCCCACTCTCCACAGTTCCAGTCTACCTAGCTGTAAGGTGACGATACACTGAAACTAGGGTTGCCAACCTCCAGGTAGGGCCTGGAGAGCTCCTGGAAGGATAACTGATTCCCAGATGACAGTGATCAGTTCCTCTGGAGAAAATGGCTACTTTGGAGAGTGAACTCTGTGGCATTATACCTGCTGAGGTACCTCCCCAAACCTAAACCTTTCCAGGGTCTATCCCCAAATCGCCAGGAATTGTCCAACCTGGAGTTGGCAACTCTAACTGAAACCCTCACCCCACCCCTTGGCTCAGGAAAAAGAGCTACGTCTCTGATAATGTGGAAAGCTTATGCTGTAATACAGCTGTTAATCTTCCAGCTGCTACAAAACTGCTTTTGGGTTTTGCTGTAATACAGTCTCAAACTAGTCGTTCTTACTCACCGGCGGGGGAGCGTTCCTTCGGTCTGGGAGTTGCCGAGGAAAACCATAGAGTTTTCCCTCCAACAATTGGGGCCACGCCCCCAACGTGCTCTACGTGGTTGCGTCACTTCCTGTGACACACCCACACTGCGCTTCAGGGGGCGGGGTTCCCCCCAGGGCCCGATTCTGCGGCGGTGGAAATTGGGCCGCCAAAGCGGGGGTTTACCCGCCACCCGCCCCCACTTGGCAGCCCTATCTCAAACACATTTAAAGTCCAGTGGCACCTTTAAGACCAACAAGGTTTTATTCAAAGTATGAACTTTTGCGAAAGCTCATACCATGAATAAAACTTTGTTGGTCTTAAAGGTGCCACTGGATACTAGATTTGTTCTACTGCTTCAGACCAACACGGCTGACCACCTGGATCTACAGTCTCAAACAGTTACCCTTCTGGGAAAAGACCCTTGATTTTCACTGAATGATGTAAGCCTTCACCACCACAAAGACATGCTTTCAGATAACATGCCCCTCCCCCCACCCCAAAAAAGCCAGTGTGTCTTTTGAGCTGGTTCTTGTTAACAAAGCTTTGCATGGAGCCCTGCACGTGCATTCCAATAAAAAGGGATGAACTGAAAGGAGATGGGCAGGGCGGGCAGGGCACTGACGGATGCTTTTCTTTTACAGCTCTCTTTGTTGTGTGATATACAAAGCCAGTGAGGAGAGAAGCAAAGGTCATCTGGCAAGGCTTCCCAAACAGGTGCGCACAACACTGTCAGGAGAACAGTCATTTATTCAAAGAGCCAGTGGGGTGTATTGGTTAAGATACTGGACGAGGATCTGAGAGACCCAAGTTCAAAAATCCCACTCTGCAATGAAGCTTGCTGGGTGACCTTTGGCCAATCGTACTCTCTCGGCCCAGGGTTGCCAACTCCGTGTCGAAAAATTCCTGGAAACTCAGTGGGTGGGGCCTGGGGAGGGAGGTGTTTGGGGATGGGAGATGCCTCAGCAGGGTATAATGCCATACAGTCCACCCTCCAAAGCCGTCGTTTTCTTCAGGACAACTGATCTCTGTAGTCTGGAGATCAGTTGTAATTTCAGGTGGTTCCCCTGAAGAAAATGGAAGCCTCGGAGGGTGGACTCCAACGGCAGTATCCCTTGTGGAGGTGCCTCCCTTCCCCAAACCCCACCCTCCCCACGCTCAACTCCCCAAATCCCCAGGAAGAAGCATAATATATAATTAGATATTGTATGAGGTAACTTAACAGATAAAATGATGTGCTAAATGAAACCCCCAATTTATATGTATGTTTGTTTGTTTTTGTTTCTGTTGGTCTTTTATAAAGATAAAATTTTTACAAGGAAAAAAAATCCACCAGGCCCCTTCCTGTATTAATAATTATTTGTTTATTTGGGCAAAGTTGATAGCAAAGATCCAGGACACATGAATGGCAAAGAAGAAAACCATCCTTGTTCAACCAGAAAACACAAAGCTATTAGAAATTCTGAAAAATTATCCAAGAACAGGGCTATTTTGGGGTAGGAACACACAGGAATGGAGTTCCGGCCGGCTTCTGAGTTGGCCACGCCCACGCCTACAGCCGAAACCTCTGTGCATGTGTGGCTACAGAGGGAAGGCCTGGAGAGCGACCTTCCCGGTGACTCCGAGGCGGGCAGGCCAGGGGGGGGCCTGGAAGGTTTGGGGTGGCATTTAAATGCCTCCCCTACCTCCTCTCCCCTCCAAGGGCCGGCTTCCCCGGGCTCCCCGCAGCCACTGGGTACCTGGGCAAGCCAAGGGAAGGCATGGGGTGTGTGACCTAATATGCTAATGAGATGTGCAAGCAGGGTATGGCCTAACTGCTGTTGGGTGTGGCCTATTATGCTAATGAGTTCCTGCTGGCCTTTTTCTACAAAAAAGCCCTGTCAAGAATATGTATTTCTACTTGAAATTTTAAAGTGGCCTTTTCCCCCTGGCTAGCTGATTTATTAACATACAATCTCTGATTACCAGCAAGAATTATTATTTACTGTACCATGACGAGACGCGCAGCATGTTCTCCATCGCCTTTAATTCAGAATACACGCCCAGTGAACCCTTCAGCTTACCGGATGCATTGATTTGTAGGGCAGTAGCAAACTCAGCACACTTTGATCACTTAAATTTTAATCGAGCATGGAAGTGGGGGAGAAGCTTTGCCTGATTAAACTCAGCCTCTTCAAAACAAATCTGCCATCTCAACTGGGCAGTACGCTTACTGACAAAAAGATGCTTGACTTTCAGGGGAGAATGACTCTGCAGATAAGTTAAGAAAACCGGTTACACTGCGACAGGAAAGAGCCTGCCGCCAGGTTGTAGGGAAGGGGCCCCCAAGGTGGTGCCACCAAGTATTTTTTAAAAGTGGCTGGGGTCAGGCAGGGCTTTTGCCCAGCCTGGCTTCTGACTGGCCACTGGCCATTTGATTGACTGTGCCTATTTTTTAAAATGTTGCTTTGGCAGCAGCTGCTACCACAGCACATGGAACGCCCTCGTATGACTGAAATTAAGCTGTGGCCGCCATTCTGTGGCTGGGTCTGCCTCCTGTGGCATTTTGTGCCTGCGCCCTGTCAGAATTCCGAAGGTGCCCACAGGCTGAGAAAGGTTGGAGAGCCCTCTTCTAGGGATTCAGTGTCTTTGCAGGACTGACGAGAGCAGTTAACTGTATGTAACACATGCAGTTTTGTAGCTGTTAGCATACAGGGATCAAGCACGCCTGCTTTTGCCAATAGGTGGTGTGGCAATTAACTCCCTCCCCCCCCCCTCTATACTTAGTTAATGAGCATGCTCAGTGCTTGTAGCCTTCCCTAAAGGAGGCTGGGTATTCCCAGCAGCCAGCAGTTCAGCCTGGCCCAGAAAAAGGCAACATCTTGGGGAGAGGCCTATATAGACTTTGCTGTGTTAAGGCCTGCCTTGAATTATTGCAGGTAAATGCTGTTAACCAGTGTAATTATTAGAGATTCCTTTAAACAAAGGTGAAGTTACATCTTGGGGAGTTATTAAATGTTGGTTTGGGACTATTAAGATACTTAATAGTAATTTCATATGATTGTGAAAATATGTAATTTTATAGTTATTGATCCTTTTAAATATCTTCCTTAGTATTCTGTTTGTTAAAGCAGCCAGCAGTTCAGCCTGGCCCAGAAAGAGGCAACATCTTGGGGAGAGGCCTATATAGACTTGGTTGTGTTAAGGCCTGCCTTGAATTATTGCAGGTAAATCCTGGAGTCAACTGAGAAGAGCTGCAGCCTCCCAAGTACAGCCTGGAAACCTCATATGCTGTTCCAGTATCTGTGAGCTTACAACATATGGACCTACAATATATGTATTATTTATGTGCTTAGTATTTTTTTCTGTTCTGTGCATCCTTGTGGATGCTGAAGAGATCTGTACTCAGTAATATCCTGAAGATTCATTGCTATGAAGTAATAGCAACCAACCAGAAGTGAATGAGGATTTAGATGAAAACCTCCATGCTTTGTTTATATAAAGAGCTTATTTTAAATGTTAAAGTGCATTGGTTGTATTGCCTCTTTTATGTCTGTGTTTAAGTACATGTGTAGTAACAGCAGTTACATATTCATAATAACCATAGGTGGGAGTTCCGCTGTCAAAACCGACTGAACCTGCCCACTCTCCCTACAGATATTAGGACCTTAGTGGGTTACATGTAGTCACCACAACAAAGCACGGTGGTATCTATGGGATGGGACTTTGAAAGTTCAAACTTTGAAATGTGAATAGTGGCTGCTGAGAGACTATGTTCTTTTTTCCCTGTAATCCAATGCTTTATTTCCCCACAGCGGCTGGCCTTCTCCTTTCTACTGCCTGGGTCTAAATCACACCCCTAAAATGCACAGGTCACATTAGTTTCTGCCACATGCACCTCATGCACAATCTACTCCTTTGCCATCAAAGGGTGGCTTCATGCATGAAAAAAAAATCCTACACTAGCATTTCTAGTGTGTACTAACAATGCACTCCCAGCTGCATGCACACCATGCCCTGGGACAAATATGCACATGTTATAGGTTCTTGGGGTTGACCTCCAGATGACAGAGATCAATTCTTCTGCAGGAAATGGCAGCTTTTGAGGGTGGAGTCTATGAAATGTTATCCCTGCAGCATTCTCTTACCTCCCCAAATCCCATCCTCTCTAGTCCCCCTCCCAAAAAAATCTCCAAGAACCTCTCAAGCTGGAGTTGTTAACCTTAGGTTTCCGCCACATAGGTACCTGAAATGAAGTAGGTGTCTGTATTTCTCCAACATGATGAATTACAACCAGATACAATTTTCTGCATGATGAAACCGTATCCAGATAAGAAATTGTCATTGGGCATTTGTCACCGGGATGGAGAGCCATGTGTAGCAGAGTGGCTAAGCAACAGAAAAGGCCCCTGGTGCAAATAGTATCTCATCCATGAATCTACTAGGTGGTCTTTGGCAAGCCACCCTCTTTCAGCTTCATCCCCCACCCCACATATCTTCAATAGAAAACTGGCCCGACTTAGAAGGCCACACTACCCTGGCACATGAAGCCCTTTGAACAATGAAGATGCTTACAGTTATGAAAAGCATTATCAATATTTAGGAGAGCAAGCTAGAGGCTGAAACATAAGAGCCTACAGAGGAGAAAGACATGGCAACAGAAGACCTTGATAACCAGACATTTCAGGGCAGAATACAATTCAAAGATGCATTGTTAATGCACTGTTGTGTGAAAGCAAGTTTCATTAAAATGCAAAAGATCTACTTCTTGTGGATCAAGGAGCTTCTCACTTTTAATACAAGGAGGCAGAGACCATGCTTACAGCCCCCCACACACACACTTTCTGCCAGATGAAAGCCAAAAAGCATATTCTACCCACACTGGGTTGGGGAGAGTCTCTTTTTTTGAGGGGGGGGGTCTGTATACCCGGGGACTTTGCCAGGTTTTGCAAAAAACTCCTACCTTGTCCTAGTGCTCCTCTGCTATTATTGTTACATGAAAGCTTTTCTTTGGCATAAGTGCTTTCTATATGCAAAAGCTGATTGAACACACCACGGGACAGAGTTCATTTAGTTCTAGACAATGTTGCATTATTAATCCATCAGATAAAAGTAAAATCCAAAGGGCCCAAGCAGAGCTTTTCAGAATAATGAGGACACACCCTGACCCTGGACTCTGAGGGCTCAATGACACCCGTCTGAGTTTCTTTCAACACATTTCTTCTGAGTTTCTTTCAGCATATTTTTCCCTTTTGCAACGTAATCTGCCAGCATCACTTTATCAAGCGAGAGACTAGCAGGGGGCAGGCTTTAACCATTTCCACTCCTAGGTTGCCAGCTCCGGGTTGGGAAATTCCTGGAGATTTGGGGGTGGAGCCTTTGGAAGGGCGGGGTTTGAGGAGGGGAGAGATGTCAGCAGGGTATAATACCACAGAGCCCACCCTCCAAAGCAGCCATTTTATCCAGGGGAACTGACCTTTGTAGTCTGGAGACTGCCAACCCTAACCCCGGCCTACAGCTTTCTCTCTGAGGGGGGAAAAGCCATCCCTGAGCCGTTGGACAAAATTTACAGGTACCCATCGCCAGAAGGGATAAAATCACTCAAAGGTGGCTTTCCCCAGATATAATATAGCAAGGAAGGAAAGGGTTAAATCACACACCCCTCCCAATCCTTCCTATGTGCCATTCTCTTGATAATGCAGTCCTGGCAGCTAAACACACACACACACACACACACACCAAATCCTTCCTCTGTGCCATTCGCTTGATAATGCAGTCCTGGCAGCTAAGTGAGTTGAGGAGAAGCCACAGCACAGCATTAGCGCATCTGCCTGTCATGTACAGGGCCCTATGGTCAGTCACGGGAATCCGAGGCAGGATTACGAAATGCTGCTGTGCTTGACAGCTGCTGCCAGTGCAAGTGACCTTACATAAGAACATAAGAGAAGCCGATGTTGGACCAGGCCAATGGCCCACCCAGTCCAACACTCTCTCACACAGTGGCCAAAAATACCAGGTGCCATCAGGAGGTCCACCAGTGGGGCCAGGACATTAGAAGCCCTCCCACTGTTGCACCCCCCCCCCAAGCACCAAGAAGACAGAGCATCACTTGCCCCAGAGCCCCTATCTATACCTATGCCCCAGACTTGCCTGTCACTTGCCTATCTATACCTTGTGGCTAATAGCCACTGATGGACCTCTGCTCCATATGCTTATCTAATTCCCTCTTGAAGCTGTCCATGCTTGTAGCTGCCACCACCTCCTGTGGCAGTGAATTCCATGTGTTAATCACTCTTTGGGTGAAGAAGTACTTCCTTTTATCCGTTCTAACCCGACCGCACAGCAATTTCATGGAGTACCTACGAGTTCTTGTATTGTGAGAAAGGGAGAAAAGTACCTCTTTCTCAACCTGCTCTATCCCATGCATAATCTTATAAACCTCAATCATGTCACCCCTCAGTCGTCTTTTCTCCAAGCTAAAGAGCCTCAAGCTCTTTAACCTTTCTTCATAGGGAAAATGTTCCAACCCTTTTATCATCCCAGTTGCCCTTTTCTGCACTTTTCCCAATGCTATAATATCCCTTTTGAGGTGTGGTGACCAGAACTGTACACATAAACCTTCCTGAGGTTTATGGTCCCACTCCAGCTGTGGACCCATACTGCTGGATAACTGCACTATCTGGCCAGAGAAATCCTGGAGGTGAGTGATTACCATCAATGAACTAGGAATACCAGCCTCCAGGTGGGACCTGGGGATCCCCTGGAATTACTACTTTTCTCCAGACTAAAGAGATCAGTTCCCTTGGAGAAAATGGATGCTCTGGAGGGTGGACTCTGTGGCATTGTACCCCACTGAGGTTTCTGCCCCACCCCGGCTCCATCCCCAAATCTCCAGCAGTTTCCCAACCTGGATCTGGCAACCCTCTCCCCCGAGCCCTGCTGGTGGCCAGGGGGGACCTGGCAACCCAGCCTGAGATAAATCCAGCAGTGATTACTTGGAAGAGGTAAGACTGTTAACCACAGTCTTCATCGCTCCTAGTTCAGCATCTGAGTCTCTATGCTCTTGTGCACCATATTTTTATCCTAGCTATCCTGCAAGGAGCTCAGATACGCATCCATCAGTGTTCCCTCTAAGTTGAGTTAGTGTGAGCTAGCTCACAGTTTTTTAGCCTCCAGCTCACACAACAGGACAAATAATTTTTGTCTCATCTCAGGAAGGATGGCTCCAGAGCAAACTAATTTATGCAGCAGCCAAATCTTTTGCTCACAACTTTAACGCCAGTAGCTCACTTAGGCTGCGGTCACACGGAGCATTAGGCACACTAGAGAGACGGAAGATAGGCGGATTTTCCGGGCGTGATCTCACCGCCACATCTGGAAAGCGTAGAGCTCTCGTGGCTCACCCGAGGCTTCACTCCGAAGATGCGCGGTAAAAAACTAGTACCTCGGAGGTACTAGTTTCCGAAAACCGCGGGGCAAGGGCGGGTGCGTGATTGTGTTTACGGTGGAATCCCATGGCATCCGGCGCCCGCCCATGCCCCCTCACAAAAAGGGGTTTTTTTCCCCCAAGTGTCCTCGGGATGCGCACAAGCACCCAACGGGGCATATGCACACGTCGATGTACAGGAAAAAAACCCACCCGTTTGCCACGGCACGCCGCTTCTTTGCCGTGCCGCAGGATTGTGGTGTGATCGGCACCTCCCCCCTACCACGGGACCTCCACGGGATGTCTGCTCACGCAACCGCACGTTATTTTGCCCCGGGGCAAACAGCCACGCTTTCCCCCCGCATTTTCCTGCCCGTGTGACCGCAGCCAAAGTAGATTTTTTGCTCACAAGACTCCACAGCTTACAGGGAACATTGGCATCCATGGTCCTCCTCTCCATTATCTTATCCTCCAACGAACACTGCAAGGGAGGCTGGGATGGGACAGTATGACTGGCCTAACATCATCCCGTGATTTTCTGTGATATGAGTGGGGGTGTGAACCCTGTTCTTCTTGCTGGATGGCCCAGGCTAGCCCAATCTCATCAGGCCCCAGAAGCTAAGCAGGGTCTACCCTGCTTAGTACTTGAACGTGAGACGACCAAGGAAGTCCAGGGTTGCCAGGCAATGGCACACCGCCTCTGTTTTGTCTCTTGCCTTAAAAACCCCAAGGGGGATTGCCATAGATCGGCTGGGACTTGACGGCACTTTATTCCCACTTCTCACTTCTAGTCTGGCATGCTGACTACTGTACCACACTGACCCTCCTAGCTGACCTCCTGTTACAGTGACAAACTAAAAAAGCCCTGCTGCACATGAGGAGGACACCAGATTTAGATCTTTGACAACAAAGTCCTCTTGCACTGCATAATAGATTCCCCCAACACACACCGCTTTTATGTCAAAGAGTG
This sequence comes from Gekko japonicus, assembly GCF_001447785.1. Classification (NCBI taxonomy): domain Eukaryota; kingdom Metazoa; phylum Chordata; class Lepidosauria; order Squamata; family Gekkonidae; genus Gekko; species Gekko japonicus. Next base: position 84,683 of record NW_015176535.1, on the reverse strand, counting down.
TCTCACTTTGGATGAAGTGTATTTCCCCCGGTGCCCTATTACCTTACAAGCAGATACTATAGCTTAAATCCCACCCCCACAATCTCTCCAGGAAAGCCTCCCCCCCCCCCATTGGAACAGCTGCACAGATGAACTGTTTTTTTAAAAAAAAGAATTGGCTGCTTGACCCTCCTTACATACAGCCTGTGCTCCTCTCCTGATTGACAAGGTAAACATGGTGCACGCAGGACAGAGCCCCTCCGAAGCAGCCCTGGAACTTATGAGGAAACCAGGCGTGTTTGAGGCAACGGAGCCAGCTGAAGTTGCTGGGGGAATGTTTTCCTCAGCCTGACATCTGAATCCTGCTGCTGAAATCCAAACCAAAGGTGGCGAGGGGGGGTGGGAGGAGGCAGTATGCCAGGGAGCCGGTTTCAATGTCAGATGACGGATGGCGTGCTCCAAAACGTTTGCTTTATTGACTGCTAAAGTAGTCCAACTTGAAGCTTCATGATCGAGAACGTTAGTAGGTTCAGCTTACATTTGCCAGCATAAACATGACTTTGAAAAGCTTCATTTTTTTCAGCTCATAATTTTTGGGAAAGAAATACCATTCTTACAACATCTTGTTGCAATCTGCACAGCTCTGCCACCTTATGAACATCATCACACCATTATCAAGAAGGCCCTTGAGTACCTCTTGCAATCCAAGCTTATGGAGCATGCTAATGTGGACGTCAGCCCTTCTAAGTACACCGGCATGGCGTAGTGGTTAGAGTGCTGGACTGGGACCTAGGAGAATCAGGTTCAAATCCCCACTCATGCCACGGAAGCTCAGTGGGTGACCCTGGGCCAGTCACACTCTCTCAGCCTAGCCTACCCCATCGGGGAGAAAGGTGGGGCATAAATGAAGTAAATAAATAATAAGTAATAAGCACGGATAGTACTGCAGCTTCATCCCGTGCGTCTGGCAAACTCACTCGCTGCCCAGTATGGCGAGTTTCATGGGCTGGGCTTCATTGTGTGGGGACTGGACCTCAATATTACCATATTTGCTCAGTAGTAAACCGAGCAGCATCCATGAGGGTGCCTGGTGGGGAAGAGAAATGCTAGTTCTCAGAATTCATATAGGACATCCTGTATTCAAAGTGCTTCACCTGGCAGTCCTTACAGCAGCACGGTAAGGTAGGTCCCAACATTTCAGATATAGGAGGATGGTGCTGAGAATGCATGGCTTGCCTAAGGAAATCAGTCAACTTTGTGGGAGAGATGAGATCTGGGACGGCTCACTCTCTCTGGCATAAAGCTACCTACACCAGCTCCTAGAAGGGTTGAGTTGAAATGGCAAACGTCTAAGAGTCAATTTGGTGCAGTGGTTAAGAGTGGCGGACTCTAATCTGGAGAACTGGGTTTGATTCCCCACTCCCCCACATGCAGCCAGCTGGATGACCTTGGGTCAGTCAAAGCTCTCTCAGAGCTGTTCTCTCAAGAGCAGTTCTCTCAGCCCCACCTGCCTCACAGGGTGTTTGTTGTGAGGAGAGGAAGGGATTATAAACTGCTCTGACACTCTGAGTGAAGGGCGGGGTATAAATCCAATCTCCTCCTCCTCCTCTTTCCAACAGCAGGGCCAAACGGAGGAGGCGGAGGAGGAGATTGGGTTTATACCCCGCCCTTCACTCAGAGTCTCAGAGTGGTTTACAAACTCCTTTCCCCTCCCCTCCCCACAACAGACACCCTGTGAGGTAGGTGGGGCTGAGAGAGCTCTGAGAGAACTGCCCTTGAGAGAACAGCTCTGAGAGTACTTGTAACTGACCCAAGATCACACCAGCAGCTGCAAGTGGAGGAGTGGGGAATCAAACCCGGTTCTCCCAGATTAGAGTCTGCGCACTTAACCACTACACCAAACTAGCCATTATGGCATTTACAGGTCCAGCCCATGGACATCGCCACCATTTTAGAGTGGAGCTCAGGCCATTTAAAAATGCTGTGAAGGGGCCTACAGTGTGGTGGGACAAGCAGCCCCCCTCCCCCATGTATTTTCAAGTGCCAATAATTTGCATGTGAAGAGGTGTCAAGGGGGGGTGGAACAAGAGTTCCCGGATCATGCTGTGCTACCTTGAGGCATTTTTAAATGGCCTGAATTCCGCAGCATCCTGTGGATTCCATAATGTCTAGTTTGGCCCTTAGCAGTGTTAATTTCTAAAGCGAGACATTCCAGGACTTAAGCCGCTTGGAAGTCATAACCCCCCCACTAAGGCTGGCCCAACCACAGAGCAAGCCAGACAACACCCTGTGGGGCCAGCCTCAGCTACACCAATGTCTAGAAGGGTGTGACAGAGAGATGCTATCAGTGCTTCTGAAGGCAATGTTGCCTCTTCCATGAGAGCCTGTCGAATATAGCACATATGTATGTAGCACATTTCTGTCCCAGCCCTTTCTACAAGGAGCTCAGGGAAGTGTACATGGCTTTCCCTCCCCCCTTTTCAGAATTTCTACCTCTGAGGTAGGTGAGGCTGAGAGAGAAGGACTGACCCAAGGGTCATTCAGGAAGTTTCCATGGCTGAGTGGGGATTTGAACTAGGTTTAGCATTTGCCCATTTCAGCTGGGCAGCCTCCCAGCAGATGCCCTCCCCAACACTTCCACGAGAACTAAGGGGGCCGAAATGATGTTGCAGAACCCATCAATGTCACCTCTGGGGAAAAACCCAGATGTGATGTCAGTGTGGCAGGTGACACTCTGGGATCCTCCCCCCCCCCCCAATCTATGGTGGTATCATAGAGATTTAGAGTAAGTCCAGAGCGTTGCCTGACATGTCGATCTGGGGGTTTTTCCACCTGGAAGTGACTTCGATGAGTTGTGTGATGTCATTTCTGCCCTATGCTGTATCTCTGAAGCTCCTGGGAGCACTAGAAAGTGGCCCGGCAAGACTAATTTGAAACCAGATCTTCCAGTTCCTAGTTCAGCTCTCTGACTTGTACCTAACACCACCTCTCTATTGCTGAACTTTAAGATGAAAGCGAGAAAACAGTGTCCTGGACAATGGCCACTTAATTTGCTATTGTACATTACAAGAGAGGGGGGAAGAGGGGATTTTGATTTGCCTTGGAGAGTCGAAATAGCCTGGATTCGCCCTGCTCCCTAGCCCCAGATGTATAAGGCTAATTATGTTGCAACTTGCAATGCCAGGAAGGCACTCTGCACTTGTTCAAAGGTGGCCTTTTTTACATCCTCCAAGCCTGAGACTTGACCGTCAAAAAAATTCTAGAGGTTCAGATTAAACCTTGAGGCTTAGCATGTCTCTTTCCGTTCATCATGAAGCATGTGTGCCTTCTGCAGAGTAGTTCTCTTTTCCCTTTCTTTGCTTCCAGGCAGGCACCAACATTCACATTCTCAGAGGCTTGCTTCCAGTTTTGTTTCCGTGCTTGAAACCGAAAAAGACAGCATCTCATCTCCGGTCCCCCCCGTACAGAGAAAAGAGCTCAAGGCTTTCTGGTGGACGTCAAGAACTAGCAACGGAAAGACAATGGAATCAACGGGGTCTGACATACACCTGAGATCTGTACGGATGTGAGCTGCTATCAGTACAGTACCTGTGCTTGCAATGTTAACATGTTTAAATCAGATTCAAATCTATCAGAAAAGAGTATATTTCAAAGACTGGGATGGTGCAAGGTGTTTTGGCACCCTGAGCAGGATTACCCAGTGTCTCCTCCCATGACACTGTCGGCTGTGCCCGAGCAGAGCCTGTGTAGGATTGCTGTAGGGGGACACACGGCCAGTGACGGCATGGGTTCAGGAGACGATGCTTGCTGACAACTGTATCACCAACGGCCAGGGGCAAACCAGGTCCCTGTATACGGTATGTCAGGCAACTGCTTGGGTGGCCTGGCCACAGATAATAGTAATTGTGTGCTGTCAAGTCACAACTGACTCAGGGCAATCTCAGGGCCGTGCGGTTTTCGAGGCAAGAGACGTTCAGAGGTGGTTTGCCATTGCCTAGCTCTTGGACTTCCTTGGTGGTCTCCCATCCAAGTACTAACCAAGGTTGACCCTGCTTAGCTTCCAAATTCTGACAAGCAAGGGCTAGGCTGGGCTATTCGGCTTGGCTGAAGAAATAGCTGTTTTAAAAAGGGACATGGTGGGGTGTAAATATGACAAAAGCTCACTGTATAGTAGGTGTCCCTTAAAGGAAGTGATCAGGCAAAGAACACTGAATTCAACAGAAGGAGGAGGAGGAGGATTTATACCCCACCCTTCACTTGGGAGTCTCAGAGCGGCTTACAATCTCCTTTCCCTTCCCCTCCCCACAACAGACACCCTGTGAGGTAGGTGGGGCTGAGGGAGCTCTTCTGAGAACTGCTCTTGAGAGAAAAGCTCTGAGAGAACTGTGACTGACCCCAGGTCACCCAGCTGGCTGCATGTGGAGAAGTGGGGAGGTGTTCTGTGCTTGCCAATGCCTAACTCCTGGGTTGGACTCAACCAACTTTTTAGGTGATAAAAAAGGAATGAGGGTTCCCCTTTGACAACTTAAAAAAAAGTTATTCTGGGGATCATGAGACTGTCATGAATAAAAGCCATGTGGTATGGGGGACTGTGGTAAGGAGGGGAACTGGGCAGGACTGAGTGAAAAAGATCCAACTTGTTATCATATGCACAGGGCCATCAGGGTGCATCTGTGGGGCAATTCCACTGTTTGCAAACAGAACATGAAAGAGAAAGAGAACCCTCAGGGAGAAAGAGGAAGGGATCATAGCTTAGAAGCAGGACACATCCTGTGCACGCAGGCAACCCCAGAATCTCAGGCATTGCCAAAGGCAAGGACAGTTCCACTTATAAGGCTTTCAACCTTCTGGAGAACTTCTGCCGGTCATTATGCTGGGGATTATTAGGAAGGGTATTGAAAACAGATCAGCCAATATTATAATAGGTAAAGGTTCCCTTGCTCGAAAGCCAGTTGAATCCGACTCTAGGGTTGCGGTGCTCATCTCCGTTTCAAAGCCGAAGAGCCAGCGCTATCCGAAGACGTTTCCGTGGTCATGTGGCCGGCATGACTAAACACCAAGGTGCACGGAACGCTGTTACCTTCCCACTGAAGTGGTACCTATTTATCTACTTGCAATTTCTTGCTTTCGAACTGCTAGGTTGGCAGGAGCTGGAACTAGAGACGAGAGCTCACCCCGTCTTGCGGCACCCGGGTCTTGAACTGCTGAACTACTGACCTTCCACAGCCTGCAGTTCAGCGTCTTAACCACTTGAGCCACCGCAGCTCCATATCATAATATCATAATGCCCCTATATAAATCAATGGTGCGACCTCATCTGGAATACTGTGTGCAATTCTGGTCACCACACCTTAAAAAGGATATTATAGCTTTGGAAAAAGTGCAGAAAAGGGCAACTCGAATGATAAAAGGGTTGGAACACTTTCCCTATGAGGAAAGGTTAAGGCGCTTAGGGCTCTTTAGCTTGGAGAAACGACGACTGAGGGGTGACATGATTGAGGTTTATAAGATTATGAATGGGAAAGAGCAGGTAGAGAAAGAGGTACTTTTCTCCCTTTCTCACAATACAAGAACCCGTGGGCACTCCATGAAATTGCTGAGCGGTCGGGTTAGAACAGATAAAAGGAAGGACTTCTTCACCCAAAGAGTGATTAACACATGGAATTCACTGCCACTCAGGAAGGATGGCTCCAGAGCAAACTAATTTATGCAGTAGCCAAATTGCTTGCTCACAACTTTCATGCCAGTAGCTCACAAAGTGGAATTTTTGCTCACAGAACTTCACAGCTTAGAGGTAACACAAGTTAGAACAGATAAAAGTAAGTACTTCTTCACCCAAAGAGTGATTAACACATGGAATTCACTGCCACAGGAAGTGGTGGCGGCTACAAGCATGGACGGCTTCAGAAGGGAATTAGATAAGCATATGGAGCAGAGGTCCATCAGTGGCTATTAGCCACAAGGTATAGATAGGGACTCTGGGGCAAGTGATGCTCTGTCATCTTGGTGCTTGGGGGGGGGGTCAGCGGTGGGAGGGCTTCTAATGTCCTGGCCCCACTGGTGGACCTCCTGATGGCACTGGTATTTCTGGCCACTGTGTGATACAGAGTGTTGGACTGGATGGGCCTTTGGCCTGATCCAACATTGGCATCTCTTATGTTCTTATGTTCTTAAAATAGACAGCACTGATATACCCATAGAGTGACTCACTCATTACGTGGCAGCGTCTCTGCTTTTATTGATGGCTTCTGTAAGAAGATGGCAAATTCATGGAGGATAGCTCTATTGACGGCTATTAGTTGTGACAGTGAAACAGAACCTCCATTTAAAGGAGCACTGTATCTCTGAGTATCCAAAACTGGGGAGAACCAGTTGAGTTTCCTTCTTGCCATGGACCTCACAGGGCAACCTTGTACTAATCACTCCCAACCTAACCTGCCCCACAGGGCTATTGTGAGAATAAAATTAGGGGGGGGGGCATGGATGCTGCTCTGGAGGAACAGAACAGTATAAATGAGCAATGCTTTCGCCTTCATGCCTTGCTTATAAGATTTCAAGAAGTATCCAGAACAATGGCTAGATCAGGGGTGTCAAACATAAGGCCCGGGGGCTGTCTAGGGCTCTTACCTGGTCCACAAGCCACAGGTATCTATGGAAAGGTAAGGTACTCCCTCTTTTATGGTATCTTTTTGGGGGGGGGGAACCTAGGTCCCGATCACAGAGTTAGCCGCACAATAGGCACGAATGCTGGGTGGAGTTTAAGGGCGCGATCACACAGGAACATCTGGCAAGCATCCCGCACCCATCAGCAACCCGGTTTGCTCTGCCGAAGAAGCGGAGTTAAACAATACCGGGGAAAGTGCAGTAGCAAACGGGTTCATGATGGGCCGCAGACGGACTTCCCTGTGTGATCACTCCAGCACGCTCCCATTGCATCAGTGATCCCTCACTGAAGCGCACCGGAAACACGCGGCGAAGAAAAAAACCTGATTCACCCGCCATTGTGTCTGATCACGCAGGGGCAGGTCAAATTACTATGGAGCAAATAGCCCCGTTCCCCCCCCCCCCGTGTTATCTGGCACATGTGACCGCACTCCTAGTCTTGTATATAACTAAATACATTTATTGGGGCTTTTGTGAGTTCCCCAGTAAATCAACTGCTTTCATTGCTAGGAATCAGTTGCTTTTGTTTGTACTTGGAGCAAAAAATAATATTGTTAACTAGGTTTGCCTGTGTTTATATCTCTGTACCTGGCATTACATTTTATGGCACACATGGCCCGGCCGGACAAAGTGACATTTATTTATTTATTTATTTAGATTTATATCCCGCACTCCCCGAAGGCTCAGGGTGGCTAACAGAGGCATAATGCCAGATAATAACAATAAAAAAGTATAAATTACTAAAAATACAGAATAGACAGTTAAATAAGATTCATAAAAATCATTTCGGTGCTCCCCTACTCCCTTCCACATTTTAAAAACCAAGATGGTGTTCTCGATAGTATAGCTACACAACAGCAGTGCATATCACCACTGCCCTGTCGTTCCCTAGAAACGTCCCGCTCCCTCCGATGGTACCCGCACCAGCGATGACAATGTGTGGAAATTATAGGGTTTTGATGGAACAGTGGTGGTGGCGGCTCCTATTCGAAAGCCTGGTGGAAGAGCTACGTCTTACAGGCCCTGTGGAACTATACAAGGTCCCGCAGAGCCCGGATCTCCTCTGGGAGCTCGTTCCACCAGATAGGAACTGCCACCGAAAACGCCCTAGCCCTGGTCATCGCATATTTGATGGTCTTGGGGCCTGGAACATCCTGGAGATTTTGATTCCCCGACCGTAGTGCCCTTGGGGGAACATGTGGGAAAAGGCGGTCCCTTAGGTAGGCCGGTCCCTGGCCATATATGGCTTTAAAGGTAAGAACCAGCGCTTTGAAGCGAATCCCGTATGCTATTGGCAACCAGTACAGCGCTTTCAGCACTGGCCGGATGTGGTCTCATCTAGGAAGACCCATCAACAGCCTGGCTGCAGCATTCTGCACTAGTTGCAGCTTCCGAATTTGCAACAGAGGCAGCCCCATGTAGAGAGTGTTACAGTAGTCTAGCCTCGAGGTGACCGTCGCGTGGATCACCGTGGCCAGGTCATCGCGGTCGAGGAAAGGGACCAACTACCACGCCAGCCGAAGATGGTAAAAGGCCGACTTGGCAGTGGCTGCTACCTGGGCCTCCATCGTTAACGAGGAGTCCTTTTAATTTCAGCCGACTCAGTCTGAGCCAACCAGCCACGGCCTGTAGTGCCCACTGCCCAGTAAGGGTCATCTGGAGTGGAGTCCAACCCGCCGCCCAACATCAGATATAGCTGGGTGTCATCTGCATATTGATGACACCCAAGCCCGCAACTCCGGGCAATCTGGGCAAGGGGGCGCATGTAGATGTTAATCTGGGCAAGGGGGCGCATGTAGATCGGGGATAGCACTGCCCCCTGAGGTACCCCACATTCAAGGGGCCACCTCCGGGACCGCTGATCCCCTATCGCCACCCTTTGTCCTTGACCCTGGAGAAAATAGGCCAGCCATTGAAGGGCAAGCCCCTGGATCCCCACGTCAGCAAGGCGGTGGGTCAGCAACTGATGGTCGACCATATCGATTACGGCCGACAGATCTAACAACGACAGTGCCGCCGCACCGCCTCGATCCAGATGCCTACGGAGATCGTCAGTCAGAGCGACCAGTACAGTCTCCACTCCGTGACCAGGGCGAAAGCCGGACTGGAAGGGATCGAGGACAGAAGCGTCATCCAGAAAGCCCTGCATCTGTGTCGCCACCGCTCTCTCTATAAGTTTGCTCAAATATGTCAGATACAGCCCTCGTAACAAATGAGTTTGACATCTCTGGGCTAGATGGACCTCTCAATAACTCTTCTGGAGTACAATGGCAATGCATGCGGCACAATGCAAACACTGGCAGGAACAATTTAGAAGTGATACAAAAAATAACGGGAGTATATTATTCCAAGAATTGCAACCAGAAAAAAACAGGTAAGAGTGCACATAGCCAGACGCTTCGAGACATGATCTGTGCAAAAACAGAAAGAAGCACATTAGACAACAGATCCACAGCACCTTTCCTGAGTCTTTGAAGTAAGGTATGACAACGAAGAATGAGTTGCAATCGAGACAAGGCATAATTAGGACACAGATTACATTTGGCAGTAGGATTACAGGTACAGCAGCTGCCAGGAGAAATGTTATTCATACTTAGCTTTACATTAACAGTTGCAGTGGATCTCGCTGCACATCATTGTATTCGAGATGCCACAGGCCGTAAAACACATGCAAAAAAAAAAGATGCTGAAGCCGTACAAACATAAATTGATTTCCCCGTATTTCTTGCAGCTGTATTTTGTTCACAGTGAGCAACTGCAAAGTGCTGATATAATTATGCAGCAGGCGCATCATGGTGCATTGTTTGGAAGCCAGCTTCTCTCATTCTCATAGTGGCACCATTTCCCAAATTTAATATCAAAGTAGAAACCGAAGGCTTTTTTCGCATGTGCTTTGAACATCACTACCATAAGAGATCATTCACAGTTAGTTGTTCACAAATGACATATTTTGCTTGTTCCCCACCCTTTTTTCCCCCTGCCATCAAGTCACAGCCAACTTATGGCGATCCCATAGGGTTTTCGAGGCAAGAGCCATTCAGAGGAGGTTTGCCACTGGCTGCTTCCGTGTCACAATCCTGGTATTCCTTAGAGGTCTCCCAGTCAAACACTAGCAAGAGCCAACCCTGCTTAACTTCCAAAATCTGATGAGATTAGGCTAGCCTGGTTTTCACTTACCTAGCACACAAAGTACACTGTTGTACAGTAATCAAGATGGGCGGAACAATGATGTGCTTCAGCTACAGCACAATCAGTTCAGAGGCGGCACTGAGAGTTGACAACTGCCCCGGGGGCGGGGGGGACTGATCTAGCCTGCACTAGGGCTTTTACGAGCACCAGGATGACGGAGCAATTAAGTGAGGTGTTTTTTTTAATCATGTGGAGGTTAAAAAGTTGCGCCTGTTAGTTACTGCAGATCAAGCGGTCACCAATGGCCCATCCCACAGGGGCCAATGTAGAAGCAGACAACCTCACTGATACCACAACCACATGAAGTTTATAAAGTCATTATTCCTCTGTGCACAGTGTATAACATTAAAAATGGAATCCCTATACGTTGCAAAGCATTCAAAAAATGGGCATGAAGTAATTCATACCTGTCTACAAGTAATGCAAGAGAGGCTCAAAGAGCGTTGACTTTTGTAGTGGCACATATTAAAGTACCCTAAGACACAGAGACCCCACTAATAATCCTCTACAAGGATTTGTCTCTTGTTGCAAAATATCCATAGTAGTGATTAAATATCTAGAACACCTATTTTGAATGTGAACTGTATTTTTTGTTCCTTTCTGCATTAATTGTACAGAACAGCATTCATTAAAGAGGGCTGGCCAGGTTTATGGAAGGTCTATCGTTGGCCACAAACCATGACAGCCAACACCTCTGATTGTCAGATGCCAGGGAGCAGTCAGCAGGCGAGCGTTGCTGTCTGCAGGCTGTACTTGTGGGCTATCCTTGTGAGTTGGCATCTCACTTGCTGTTGCTGAAACAGGATGCTGGACTAGATGAAGTACTGGTCTGATCCACCATGGCTACTGTTAAGTTCTTCAGTTGACAGTTATCAAAATCTTGGCCACCTGATATACTGGAAAGGCAATGTGACTTCAGCTTGCTCATGCATTACAGACAAGGGCAATTCCATAGTAATGAACTTGTGATGTAGTTAAGAAATTTATGTATTCTAGAGGGCCACTGTAGGCAGACTTACACTGTTCTAATTTAATTGCTTTCAATGAGCTTAGAAGGGTGTAACTCTGGTTCGGGGGGGGGCATGTTGAAGACCCCCAAAATCAAATAACTGTGATGAACTGACCATGCCACTGGATGCTGCTAACAATAAATCTTTGCACTATACAGGATGATGGGAACAAAAGCCAAACCTACCTGTTAAGATAGGAATAGAATGAAAAAACGCATGGGGGGGGGGGAATCTGTACGTCACTCAGAGGGTACTGGATTCACATAACTAGCCAGCAAGTCCAGAATATTAAGGGCCAGTTCTCACTCTTTTGCATATACACATATTCATTAGTCACTGACCATAACATCAAGTGTACATAAGAACAGCCCTGCTGAATCACTGCAGTGGTCCATCTAGTCCAGCCCCTTGTCTCACGTAGTGGGCAACCAGTTCCTCTGGAGGGCCAACACCAGGGCATAAAGACAAAAGCCTTCCCTGATCTTGCCTCTCAGCACTGGTATACAGAGGTTTACGGCCTCTGAATGCTAGTGGTTCCCTTTAGTAACCACTGACAGACCTATCATCCTTGTAAGTGGTCTCTTAATTGTCCATCAAAGATACATCACAACAGAGAGAACATTCATGGCACCCGATGTCAGCACATACATTATTTTCAGGCGAGACAGTTTACACATTCAGAGGGATTCTTGAGGGATAAGATAAAGATGATGGCCATTCAGCCATGATTGGAACTTTCTGGACTACCCAGTTTTAAGGGTTGGGTCAACAGCACACCCATGTGTGAAGATCAGTCAGGGAGAGGATGAGTAGGGCTTACTTATGGTGGAAGAGTCCAGGCAGATGGTTGTATTAGCATGGAAGTGCCCCTTTAGGGTTATCAACCATCCAGTATTGCCCTTCAATTAGATCTTCCTCTAATATTGCCACTCTAAACAGTTTTACCAATCTAAATCCACTGACCAATGGTCTCAGAAAGGAATAACGCTGCTTAGCATAGCAGTGTAAATCAGGATGGGACCAGTGTGCTTATCCAGTGTCCCAGTGGGATACAGTGGTTAGAGTATCTGACTAGCATCTGGGAGACTCAGGTTCAAATCCCCACTCAGCCAAGACAGCTTGCTGGGTTACCTTGGGCCAGTCATGTTTTTTCAGCCTACCCTACCTTACAAGGTTGTTGTGAATGCAAAATGGAAGAGGGAAGAATGAAGTACGCCACTTTGAATCTCTATCGGGGAGAAAGGTGGGGCATAAAAGAAGTTAATTAATCAGTTTAATTAACATACAGCTTGGGTGAATTTCCAATGATCAGACTACTACAGAAATATGTTTCTGCAGAGAAGCTGGACTTTCAGGTGAATGCTAGAATTTTTTACGTAAACACTGTTCACATTATCGTCATTATAATAATACTTATTATTATTCCACACAGAAAACATTGTGAATCTGTAGGAAGTGTGTATAGAAAATCAATTATATGATACATATGGTGGACCAGTTCTTACAAATGGGATAAAGGTTATAAAGGATATTGGACAATTTTTTAAAAAATTCAGAAATCATATATCTGTAATCCCTGATGCCAAATAGCCATCACATTGTACATCTCTGGAAGATTTTCCTTCTAAAAGTTTCCTAAACAAATCAAGCCCTTTTAAGAATGCCAGAATATGTCATTTTCAATTCTGTTAAAAAAGAAGAGGCCAATTTTTCATCCAGCCATTCAAGGCAAACACATCCTAATCCAAAGAGCAACATCTGACTTCATTTAGTGACACACACTTAAAATACTCAGTACTAAATTTCACCAACATCTTCCTTTTACTAAAAAGCTCTGTGTCCAAGCAGTCAGAAAAATGGGCAAAAATGCAGAACTGCACACACTGCCAACTGAAAGATATGCTTCTTATAGAAACAGTGATCACAATCGCTCAGAAAATATACTGATTGTCCACAATATTTATTTATTTATTAAATTTCTACCCCGCCCTCCCACCGAGGTGGCTCAGGGCGGCTTACAAACAGTTTAAAACAACATGCAATTTAAAACCAGCAAATACAAGATATAAAATACAATAAATACAATGAAACTAAATAAATACGGCGGTATCCTATGATAAAGTGCTAGTGCGACCTTGGTGAAAGCTGTTTTCACGGCTCTCCGGAACTGCTGGAGGTCCCGTAGAGCTCTAATCTCATTGGGGAGCTTGTTCTACAGCGTTGCCGCCACCAGGGAGAACGCCCTGGACCTGGTTACTGCCAACCTGGCATCCCTAGGCCCAGGGGGGGGCCAGGCAGTGCTGTGTTCCAGACCACAGTGCTTTTGGGGGAATGTACGGGGAAAGGCGGTCCCTCAGGTAGGCAGACCCCTGACCATTTAGGGTTCTGAAGGTCAAAACCAGCACCCTGAAGCGAATCCGGGACGCTACTGGAAGCCAGTGCAATGACTTCAGCACAGGCTGGATGTGCTCCCACCTGGGGAGGCCCATCAGCAACCTGGCTGCCGCGTTTATAATATCTTGACTACTGCTGACACCGTGGGGAAGTTATTCTGTGCATTCGGATGAAGAGGAAGACAAACCCTGGCTCTCAGACCACCATTTTCACAGCCACACCCTTCCTTTCCTTACCTGAGCAAAAGCTGTTGCTGCTGATGGTCCTTGCCGACCCTCCGGAAGAGCTCAGAGGGTTGAACTCTCTGCTTTCCTCCTCTGAGAAGGGTGACTCAGATGCTGGGGACACTTTCTGGTGGTAAGGGTGCTGCTGGGGGAGATGAGGCCGGAGGACCAGGCGGGGGATACGGCTGCGGCAGATCTCCTTGTCTTGCATTTTGTGCTCCTTACAACAACAACAACAGCAACAGTGGAAATGTCATTCCTCGTTCTGCCCAGTCCAAGCACACCAAATGTGGCATTAGAGGAAACACCACCAAACAGTGCTTCTACATGGGCATCATGCAGTGAGCATCACAGTTGCAGACAGGGAACCACATCATTTGGTGCTATGGAGTGGGATTCCTCCACGCCAACGGCAGTGGCTCACGGAGGAGTTCAGAGCTGACATGGGGGCACTGCATGCAAACAGCGTTGAGCTTTGTGGGTACTAGTCTACCAACATGATACTAGTCATCCTGGGGAGGGGCCATGGTTCACTAGTACAGCACTTCTTCTGTTTGTTTGTTTTTGGGGGGGTTTTGCATGCTGCAGTTTGCAGGTTCAGTTCCAGGCAGGGGTCATTTCGTAGAAAACGATCTAGGGGAACTCATTAGCATAACTCATTAGCATATGCCACACCCCCTGACATCAGGGGCCCGGCGGTGGACCTGCAAGGCCGGCGGGAGTGCGAGGAAGCCCCGCCAAAGCCCTCCCTGGCCCCAGACAGGCAGGGGTAGGGAGAGGCGGGGAGGAAGAAACTTACCCTCCCTCTTCTCCTGCCTCCTCCTGGCTGAATGAGGGCCGGAAGCGGCGCGGCCGGAAGCGGGGCGGCCGGAAGCGGGGGCGGGGCTTCATCATGTGCCCCGCCCCCTGCACCTCACTCGGGGGAACTGCGATCCCCCACGTTCCCCCCCCGAAATGACCTCTGGTTCCAGGCATCTCAAGTGTAAAGAATCAGGTAGTAGGACATCTGCCTGATATTGGGACTGCAGCTCCCAACCAGAGCAGATGATACTGAACTTGTGCATAGACAAAGTATTGACTCAGTAGAAGGCATCATGTCCGCTCATTTGCATGGAGCATTGCCCACACAGAAACAGTTCCCAGTGGCTATATCCCACCCCCATGGCTATAGCCCATTTCACACCCGTAAATGTAAAATATGAATGGGAGAAGCATGTGTTTGCAAGCACGCTTATTACAGAAGTATAACTGTTAACACAGTTCTGATTAGCTGCAGGCTCCCTGTTTAGAGAGTGAAGTCCGTAATATAGGGGAAAGGCCTTCTACTGATCCAGATGATTTGGGCTGCCAACCTCCAGGTGGGACCTGATCTCCAGATGACAGGAATCTGCCCCCCCCCTGGAGAAAATGGCTGCTTTGGAGGGTGGACTCTAGCATCATATCTGGCTGAGGACTCTCCCCTCCCCAAACCCCGCCCTCTTCAGGTTCCACTCCCCAAATCTCCAAAAATTTCCCAACCTGGAGCTGTCAGTCCTTACGTGATCCATGAATGTGTGGCCCAACTGCATTTTAATCTTTGTAAAACATTCTCGCAAGCCACACAATGAGCCCACATCCAAATCCACGCTTTACTGGATTAAAAGTAGTTTTATTGCTGCAAGTTTTCTTTAAAAAAATACTCCCACGGAGCAACATGTGCAAGTGTGGGCAGTGTGCAGCCTTGAAAAATAAAAGCAAAAGGTTCACCCCCCAAACGGGTCGACATATGAGCTCTGTTCCACAGAGGGTAACAACAGCACATTTACTGTGTTCAAAACTGGTCAGTGGAAAAGTCCCTGAAGGCCATTAAGCACAGCGATCATCATCATCCCATCTGCATCACCACCCCACAACCCCCCTCAGGGACCTGGGCACATTTACAGTGGAGGGGGAGGGATACCCAGTGGAAGCAGAGAGCCCATTAAACCTTCCTGGACTGGGGCTGGCATCATTTGGAGCTCGGTCTCCCCATCCTCCTCCCGAGGATGTTCTGCAGCAGGGACAGAGCTTCAGCAATGATGTCAGACTCCATCAAGGATGGAGGGGGGGGTGCTCTTCTGCCGCTGCCTGCGCAGTGGTGACGGGCCAGAAGGAGGGCATCGACGCACCCCTGCTTGGGGGGTAACAGGTACCCTAGGGGCAGACTCTCTCCGACTTGGGCCCCACCTGCCCCTAGAAACGCACCAAACCCACGCAGCTTCTCTTTAGAGGTCCACAGGCCAGGTCTGGCTAGAGAGAGACACACACCCTGAATTTAACCCCGTGCGATGATGTCAGACTCCATCAGGGCTAGAATGCGCGGCTGCTGTGGCTGCGCCTTAGGGCAGGACCGGGGCGCGCGGGGAGAGGGGTGCCCATTAGCCTATTGGGGGTGTACAAAAAGACGCCCCCTTTCCTGGCTCAAATCCCCCCCCAGCCCAGCATACAACCCCCCCCGCGCCTCCCCCCCCCCCGGGGGGGCCCCCCCCCCCCCTCTCC
>NW_015176535.1:51131-67476 GCF_001447785.1 Gekko japonicus | reverse complement strand
GCAAAGTAATGTGAACTCACAATATGAGTTCAAGCATTGCTCAGAGGTAATGGTTCATACAGCTGCACTTCCATGGGATTCCCACTAGCCGCCTTGTGCATTCCTGGCACATCATCAAGTGCATGGTGCTGAACATGTGAACTGGGCCATTGATGCACCGGGTAAATGTGTGAGTTTCAAGCAACAGAGATGGCACTATGTTAGGAAAAAAACCCAACAGGCATAAGTGGTAGGGGAACCCCAGTACCCGTACTCAAATGAAAAGGTGATGACTATTTCCCACTAGCCGCCTTGTGCATTCCTGGCACATCATCAAGTGCATGGTGCTGAACATGTGAACTGGGCCATTGATGCACCGGGTAAACTTGTGAGTTTCAAGCAACAGAGATGGCACTATGTTAGAAAAAAACAACAGGCATAAGTGGTAGGGGAACTCCAGTACTCGTACTCAAATGAAAAGGTGATGACTCTGTATTTTTGTAACAGCTATTTTGGACCAAACTGATGTTGTGGCCAATTGGTGAAGGCGGGTGGAGACTGGATTTCATTAAATGGCATCTTGTCTTCCTTGACTTAATTTGGGCACTGCCCATTTCTAGTTATAAATTTAGCACAAATTATTTGTTTTTATGGGAGTTTCTTCATATGAGCAAGCCTGACGGTAGAGTTGTTTTTCCCCCCATCCCACTGTGTCTTGGAAGTCTGCTGACCTGGAAAGAACTTGGCTGCTGACAGCTTAGATCTGAAGAACCACAGATGGAGTTCTGTCTCCACTTGTTCCTTTCTGGGGCAGCCCTTTGCGAGATGTTTAAGAACGACAACAACTTGGGGAGTGAGGGGTTAGCAAAACCTGGAGGGCACCCTTGGAGGAGCCAAACAGCCTTCCACTCTGACAAAGAATTCTTTGGATGAAAGCTTACATGTAGGCATTTTCCCTCAGTCTGATTAGGATTTCAAATTAGTACAATTATCATGGACTTTTGATCCCATTTGCAACGGAATATATTGGGGGGCGTGTGTGATGGCAGCCCTTTGCGAGATGTTTAAGAACGAAAAAAACTTGGGTGTGTGTGTGTGAGGGGTTAGCAAAACCTGGAGGACACCCTTGGAGGAGCCAAACAGCCTTCCATACTGACAAATAATTCTTCGGATGAAAGCTTACATGTAGACATTTTCCCTCACTCTGATTAGGATTTCAAATTAGTACAATTATCATGGACTTTTGATTCCATTTGCAACGGAATATATTGCTGCTTTTTTGGGGGGGGGTGATCCATTTGTAAGCCAGCTTGAAATGCCATGTGGCAGAAAAGCAGTCCGGAAATTGTGAAAATCAGAATCAGTCACTAGATTTTAAAAAAACACCGTGCATCTGCTTATGTGTGTCTGCCTTGATTCATTGACCTTTTAGAATGACTACCGTACCATACCTGGGAGCAAAGCAGCAACAAATATCGGTTTTCCAAAAATGAAAGTGTTTGTGGCATGGAATAACGAACTCTCTTCTGGTGGGCATGGTGGCCCTGCACCAATACTAGGGTTGCCACCCTCCTGGTGGCACCTGGAGACCTCCAGCTATTACAACTGATCTCCAGATGACCAAGATCAGTTCCCCTGGAGAAAAGGGCTGCTTTGGAAAATGTACTCATTGGCATTATACCCTGCTGAGGTCCCTCTCCTCCCCAAAGCCTGCCCTCCCAAGGCTCCACTCCCAAAATCTCCAGGTGTTTCCTAACCCAGATCTGGCAACCTTAATGGAGACTGGAAATATACCTATTGTTCTCTGCTGTTTCTGGCCTGTGCTCTATAAATGAAGAAAAGTTGTTTCCCTCTTTCATTTTCTGAAAGCCCCTTAAACATTTGTCTTAAGAAGAACACTGCGGAGTTTGATAAATAATATTCTAGCAGCCAACTATAGTGATAGCAACAGGTAGCTAGGTAGGAACAGCAGGATGATATTTTGTGCTTCCACCTCTTTCTAACACTTTGTAACATTTTTCATATCATAAAGAAGGCTTCTTGACCCTACAAATAGATAGCAACAGGTAGCTAGGTAGGAACAGCGGGAAGATATTTTGTGCTTCCTCTTTCTAACACTTTGTAACATTTTTAATATCATATCATAAAGAAGGCTTCTTGACCCTACAAATACTCCCCAAATCAGGGTAGCCAACCTCCAGGCGGGGACTGCAGATCTCTTGGAATTACAACTGATCACCAGATGACACAGATCAGTTCCCCCAGAGAAAATTCTGCTTTGGAGGATAGACATTATGGCAGTAAAACTTGTTGAGGTCCCCCTCTTCCCCAAACCCCACCCTCCCCAGGCTCTGCCTCCAAATCTCCAGGAATTTTTCTAGAGTGGCCAACCCTAACTGGTCAGTCCTATTATGCCTGGGAAGAAGGCAAATTATGCTACAGCCCACTACAATAGTGGCTTCAGTCTGTGTTCCAAGGAATCTTACAGTTTCTGTGGAAATCAGTAGCGACAGACAGTTTGTTCGCCATTGTGCCTGGGAAGAAGGCAAATTATGCTACAGTCCACTATAATAGTGGCTTTCAGTCTGTGTTCCAAGGAATCTTAGGGTTCCTGTGGAAATCAGTAGTGGCAGACAGCTTGTTCGCATCTGTCTTTCTGCCCTCTACTACATCTAACAAATGCAAACAAGACTGTGCAATGAAAAACGCTTAATAAAGTGAATCAACATGTAAACATATATTGAATTCTATTTGTGCAATCTCCTCATTCTTCATAGTCATTCAATGGACCTTTTTTCAAATATTTTTGTATTTTGTAATATTGTCATATTGATACACTTATTGGTGTTGTGAAACAAGTGTTATTGAGCGTTTAACACTGCACAGTCTTGTTTACATTTGTTGTTCCAGTTTGTGGACTGTGTTTCCTCTTCTTGTTTTCTCTGCAACATCCAGCCATAAGGAAGCAGAGGGTGTGGCCCAGGGAGACAAAAAGGCTTGGCTAGCACAGTATACAATGTACACGTAAACACTTCAAAACATCCTCCACAATGCACTGATCTTCCGTGGCAGGCATGTAGAGCCATACTGGAAAGCAAATTGATGTAACACGTTTCCCTGGGAGGCTGAACCTTTGCAAATCAATTCAAAAACAGATTGTTGCCAATATATTTCTACACTAGCTGACCTGCAAATTCATAGCAGGTGCATGAGGGAGAGCTCTGACTCATTACAGGCTTACCTGAAGCAGCAGTAGCAATAGACGAAAATGGTGTACAGCAGTACTGCTATCTCTATGGCAACTTGGCAGAAGACGATTACAGAGGTGTGGCTGCTATCTGTTGACTGCAAAAAAGGAAAGGAAAGGAAAGGAAAGGAAAGGAAAGGAAAGGAAAGGAAAGGAAAGGAAAGGAAAGGAAAGGAAAGGAAAGGAAAGGAAAGGAAAGGAAAGGAAAGGAAAGGAAAGGAAAGGAAAGGAAAGGAAAGGAAAGGAAAGGAAAGGAAAGGAAAGGAAAGGAAAGGAAAGGAAAGGAAAGGAAAGGAAAGGAAAGGAAAGGAAAGGAAAGGAAAGGAAAGGAAAGGAAAGGAAAGGAAAGGAAAGGAAAGGAAAGGAAAGGAAAGGAAAGGAAAGGAAAGGAAAGGAAAGGAAAGGAAAGGAAAGGAAAGGAAAGGAAAGGAAAGGAAAGGAAAGGAAAGGAAAGGAAAGGAAAGGAAAGGAAAGGAAAGGAAAGGAAAGGAAAGGAAAGGAAAGGAAAGGAAAGGAAAGGAAAGGAAAGGAAAGGAAAGGAAAGGAAAGGAAAGGAAAGGAAAGGAAAGGAAAGGAAAGGAAAGGAAAGGAAAGGAAAGGAAAGGAAAGGAAAGGTATTAATTGGGTATCACAATGAAGTGAATTGGTTTAAATGGTCAGATTTGAAGCAGTTCTTTCTATCCCGAGCAGGGACAAACTAGATAGGACCCTTTCACATCCTTTGCAGGTAAAATTCGGCAGACTTCTCCAGAGGACCCTCACCAACAAATGGGGTTGAGAACTGTAGGCATGCATAGGCAACTAGACTAGAGGAACGGTACTGATGAAGGTTGGGCAGAAAGAGGCAGGAGGATGCAAGAAATTGTGTGGAAGCTGTTTTGATATCTTTTGTTCTTCTCTCAGATGTCCTGTGTCAGCCCTGAGCCACCATTTTAGAGGCAGAATGACATCTGTGGATAGTGTTAACTGGAAATACTATCTGTGGCTTGGACTTCGTTTCCCACTAGTGGAAAGGCACTTCCACTGGTGGGGGAAACGATTTTTGCCTATTCCTCCCTCCCACTGCAAACTCTTGTAACACCCAGCACTGTTCCTGGAGGTGCTCTGATGCCTGAGCAGAATTTCAGGAGGGAAAAAGAGGCTGGATCCAAGCCCCTGTATTGTACCCCAAAACCAAATCTCAATATATAACTGAGTTCATCTCTTCTTTAAGCTTTATCTGCTCACAGTGTTGGGCCAGCTCTGGAGGGGGCCACAACTCTCTGGGTTACTGGATTCCTCCATCGGAGGGGGTTCTGTCCACTGTTTATTGCCCTCTTCTCCCCTGGTTCCATTCTCCTCTGGCACAGTAGCTGGAGCTGGTGTAGACTCTAGACCTCACCCTTTTATAGGGCCTTGTGAAGTCCAGCGCAGGCCTCGTGACCTCCCCTTTCTCCCAGAAAGCTTCAATGAATCCCACCATGTGTCACAGGAAGCTGCCAGTGGCTCCTCAACCTAGCCCAGCTGACCCCTGCTCTTCCCTGACCCAGGTCTGGAACTGCCTCCTATCTGATCTGTGGGCTGTTGACTGTTAAGGGCCATTGATCAACACCCTGTCTCAAGCTGGAGTCAGGGAGTTCATCATATCCTTGGTTTTCCAACACACCACAACTCAGATAGGGTTTGGGTAGAAGAAGAAGAAGAAGAGAAGAGATTGGATTTATACCCCACCCTTCACTTGGAGTCTCAGAGCGGCTTACAAACTCCTTTCTCTTTCACTCCCCACAACAGACACCCTGTGAGGTGGGTGGGGCTGAGTTTTTTACACAAACTGCTCTTTTTTCAAGGACAGCTGTGCCAGAGCTTGTGACTGACCCAAGGTCACATCAGCAGGTGCAAGTGGAGGAGTGGGGAATCAAACCCGGTTCTCCCAGATTAGAGTCCACGCACTTAACCACTACACCAAACTGGCTCTCTTGTCCAGCAAGTACCCAAGACTTGTCCAGCAACATCCCTTGTCCAGCAAGTACCCAAGACTTCTATTGCATTCTTATCAAAGTCCAAAAGACCTTTATGTCTTCATATGAAACATTATCTTATCATGGTACTTCCATGCAAAGCCAATATTGTATACTTGGCCGGTTCAGATTCCCACTCAGGTATGAAGCTCATTGGCCATGCAATGCCATGTAACCCCAATCTAAGCCCAGTGAAATCAATGCGTTTAGACTGGAGTAACTCTGCACACAGTTACATTATACGTTATCATCTTTCACTTCAACGTATGCTTTGAAGACAGCATTCACTGGGCCCTGAAGAAGTATAGTACATAAACACGACAATATTATGACACAGCTATTGCTGTTGATCTCTTTCAGACTGATGCTGGGTTGCCTATGGGAGAGTGGCCATGACTCAGTGACAGAGCATCTGCTTGGCATACAGAAGGTCCCAGGTTCAGTCTCCAGCATCTCCAGTTAAAACACAGTAGGTGATGTGAAAGCCTGTCTCAGACCCTAGAGAGCTGCTGCCAGTCTGAGTAAACAATATTGGCCCTTATGGGAGAGTGGCCATGACTCAGTGACAGAGCATCTGCTTGGCATACAGAAGGTCCCAGGTTCAGTCTCCAGCATCTCCAGTTAAAACACAGTAGGTGATGTGAAAGCCTGTCTCAGACCCTAGAGAGCTGCTGCCAGTCTGAGTAAACAATACTGGCCCTGAGGGACCAATGTGCTGATTCAGTATAAGCAGAGGTCATTTCGGGGGGGATCGCGGGGGATCGCAGTTCCCCCGGGTGAGGTACGGGGGCGGGGCACATGACGAAGCCCTGCCCCCTGCTTCCGGTCGCCCCACTTCCGGCCCTCATTCATAATAAAATGTTAGTTTCTGAGGGGCCACAAAACTCTGTGGGATTGCCTGTGGAAACTGACGTGTACGTTGCAAGCTCCATGATACAGAAGCTCAGAACCGGACCCTGTGGCTGAAAGGAAAAGTAATACAGAGGGGCCTTTCTGCATCTTGAACCTGTAGACAGAGATGGGTGGGGAGGGAGGAGGATGCACCGCATAAGTAAATTTTGTTTCTAACATGCATAATTTAGGCAAACCTGGGAGAGAGGAGTGTTTAGGTCCTCTCTTATTTAGGTCAAAGCTGACAAAAGTAGACTGTCAACTCCAGGAACTGTGTCACATTGTAATTCTACAATGTCTTGACTTAATGTGGCAGTCATGTATCTGTTTACCTGCCAGCATACCTAAAAGCCAGTTCCTCAATACTTTTGCCTCTAGCATGAGAAAGAAATAAGCCCAAGACAATGCTTAAAGGGATGCAAATTTGGTTCTTAAAGGCTGAGATCACCAGAGGCCGGAAGTAAATTTAATTCCTAATTGCACCTTCTGGTTTTATCCCTTCTAATAGCAGGTTATCAGTCACTCTTGCAGGGAAAAATAACATCCCTTGTCCAGCAAGCAATGCCAGATGTCCCCCATGGGTGGAGGATTTGCATCTCCTGGGGGACCTTGAGCTAAAACAGCTCTCTATGCATAGCTCAGTCTCACCTGTTACAAGACTGGCATTGTGCAAGGCACTCTATACACAACTGAAAACTATCAACATAAATACAATTCTAATGCAAAGCTATTTTCTTCCCCACAATTCTGCATCCTTTTTCACTGGCATTGTGCAAGGCACTCTATACACATCTGAAAATTATCAACATAAATACGATTCTAATGCAAAGCTATTTTCTTCCTCACAATTCTGCATCCTTTTTTCTTTGTCTCAAAGAATGCATATAATACACTAGATAGATAGATAGATAGATAGAGAGAGAGAGAGGGAGAGGGAGAGGGAGAGGGAGAGGGAGAGGGAGAGAGGGAGGGACGGACGGACAGACAGACGGATAGACCGATAGACGGATAGACAGACAGACAGATAGATAGACAGACAGACAGATAGACAGACGATGGATGGATGGATGGATGGATGGATGGATGGATGGATAGATAGATAGATAGATAGATGAGTTGAGAGAGAGAGAGAGAGAGAGGAAGGATGGAAGGACTGAAGGAAGGAAGAAGGGTGAGGGGGGGAGACAGACAGGCAGAGATGGAGGGAGGTAGGATGAAGAGGGGAGAGAAGTCAAAGCGTTGAGGAGGAAGGGAGAAAGAATGAGAGAGGGAAATGAAGGGAGAGTGAAAAAGGGGGGGTAGCGGTGAAAATGTGCCCATGGCGGGTGGCTCACCACTGCCGCCACCGCCCCTTGCCTGCTCCCCCCGAAAGGCTGTGAAGGTGGGGGGTGTGGAGCGGTAGAAACCAGCCTGCAGCGGCACCAGCAGCAACAACGGCGGCCGCAGGGGGAGCACAAAAGGTTCCCCCACCTCCCTGAGCCCCGGGGTGGTGGCCTAGGGCCAAATGGTGCCTCTTGCGTCTGATGTCCAAGCGGCAAGACACGAGAGGTCATTCCAGCTCCCCCAGCTCTTGTTAGGGGCTCTCTAAAAAGTTATGGCTGCTGCCGGTGGTGGCGGCAATGGCGGCGGCTGCGGGGCCTTTGCAGCATCCCTGAATAAGTTGCCTCCAACCTGGGTGGACAGCCCTGTTTACATGTTAGAATGAACATACGTGTGTGTGTGTGTTAAGTGCTATCCACTCATTTCTGACTTAGGGTGAACCTGTTAATTAATGACCGCAGCAGCCGCGGGGAGCGCGTGAAAGGTTCCCCTGCCTCCCTGAGCCCCGGGGTGGTGGCCTTCCATTCCTAGGGGCAAATGGTGCCTCTCACGTCTGATCATCAGACATCAGACGCGAGAGGTCATTCCAGCTTCCCCAGCTCTCCTAAGGTGCTCTTTAAAAAGTTATGGCTGCCGGCCATAGAGAGAGGAAGGATGGAAGAAAGGATTGAAGGAAGGAAGAAGGGTGAGGGAGGAGACAGACAGACAGGCAGAGATGGAGGGAGGGACGGTGAAGGGGGGGAGAAGTCAAAGAGTTGGGGAGGAAGGGAGAAAGAGTGAAAAAGAGAAAGATTGAAGGGAGATAGGGAGAAAGGAAGAGAGAGCGAAGAAGGGGGTAGCGGCAAAAATGTGCCCGCAGTGGGTGGCTCCGCTGCCACCCCTTGCCTGCTCCCCCCGAAAGGCTGTGAAGGTGTGTGTGGGGGTGGAGCGGCAGAAACAAGCCCACGGCAGCCAGTTCAGCGCCTCCGCCACCACCCCTCACCTGCTCCCCCCGAAAGGCTGTGAATGTGTGTGGGGGGTGGAGTGGCGGAAAGGGGCCCATGGCGGCCGGCTCAGTGCTGCCGCCGCCCCTCGCCTGCTCCCCCCGAAAGGCTGTGAAGGTGGGAGGGTGGAGCGGCGGAAACGGGCCCACGGTGGCCAACTCAGCACTGCCGCCACCCCTCGCCTGCTCTCCCCAAAAGGCTGTGAAGGTGGGGGGGTGGAGCGGTGGAAATGGGCCCATGGCAGCCGGATGGCTCAGTGCCGCCGCCCCTTGCCCACTCCCCTCAAAAGGCTGTGAAGGTGGGGGGGTGGAGCAGCAGAAACGGGCCTGCAGTGGCCAGCTCAGTGCCACTGCCGCCGCCCCTCGCCTGCTCCCTCCGAAAGGCTGTGAAGGGGGGGTGGAGCACCCCACGTCCCAAAGATGGGCACGCAGCTTGCCTGCCCCAGGCCGCGCTGCGCGAGGGAAGGGTGACGCGGCCGCCTCGGCATCTCTCACCCGCCACGGCCTTGTCTGTCTCTCCACTGGCTGTTCGCCACCCGTTCCAGGGCCGCGTGGGCCAAGGCAGTGAGGCTCGTCCCTCCTCCCCCCAATGGCATGCCAGTTGCCCCGAGCGGTAGCCGACGGGCCAATGGCTGAGGGAGCGCATTTGTTCTCACCACCCTATAGGACGGTGGCCCCACCAAAACTCAATTATATATTAGGAGAGATGTGAAAGTATCAGATCTGCCCCCCTCCCACAACTGAGCTACATAGTTAGGGAATTTGTTTCTCATAGCACCAGACAGAACGTACTGTTGATTATTTATTTTCAGTTTCTTTAATCAACTCAGTATGTAGATTATAGGATTTCCCTAATAAATAAGATAAAAACCTGCATAATTGAATAGTAAGCAACCGACTGCAGCCAGTTTCCTGGTAGGTAGCATCCTAATACATTTTAATTAAATTATAAAATACACTAAACATATTGCTACAGATTTGCTGGATGGTTGGTCAGTTGTAGTATTGTAAGTCCAGTATGTCAATCAAACCTGATAAATCTGTTTTTTTTTGGGGGGTTGCCTGTTGTCCAGACATAATAGCTTGAAGATGTACAGTTTAAAAAATTATATTAAGAGATTTTCCAGATAAGGCAGAACTAAAAATAGACAAATACAACAAACACAAAAATGGAATGATTAAGACAAAAGTTTCTTACAAAGAAAACTATGCATATAAAGTATTTTTTAAAAAAGTATTAAAGTGTTGTTAAGTAAGTCAGCAGGAGGGAAAGCAACATGGTATAGTCTGATCTCATCAGAACTCAGAAGCTAACAAGGGTCATGGTACTTGAATGGGAGACCACCAAGGAAGACTCTGCAAAGGGAGGCACTGGCAGAACATCCTCTGCTTCTCACTTGCCTTGAAAGCCCCTTGCTCGGGTCGCCATGAGCTGGTTGTGACTTGACAGCACTTAGGACACAAAAAACCACAAAAGGCTCTAATCTACATAAGATTAGAATTTCAACAGCCAATCCACATACAAAAGAACCTCCTCAGGAAAGCTCCTCCATTAGCATGTTCATAGCCTGGGGAGCTCCTACAAGATAATGACTCAGCCCTACCCCACCTTCTGGAGTAGATATAAATTACCTGCCTACCATTTTTCTACTTGACACAGAGAGTACTCCATCTTTCTGTGTTATACCTCTGAGGATGCCAGTCACAGCTACTGAGGATGCCAGTCACAGTCCATTAGCATGTTCATAGCCTGGGGAGCTCCTACAAGATAATGACTCAGCCCTACCCCACCTTCTGGAGTAGATATAAATTACCTGCCTACCATTTTTCTACTCACCTTGACACAGAGAGTATGCCATCTTTCTGTGTTATACCTCTGAGGATGCCAGTCACAGCTACTGGCAAAACGTCAGGTTCTACAATGCCAAGACCACGGCCACACAACCCGTAAAATCTACAGCAACTAATGAACTCCGGCCGTGAAAGCCTTCGACAACATATTAAATAACCATTCCTTATTCTTTCTCTGAAAAGGCCAGTAGCCTTTTAAAAAAGTATACAGTTCTTCTGCGCTTCTACACATTAAAAGGACGCCAAAGGCACCGCCTAGATGTGTTTCATTTCAAATTTGGCATCTTTCCTGTTTTAATAAGAAGCAGATGGCAAGTTTACCAAAGTTTAAAGGAGTGAGATAACCACAGTGTTCCTACTTTAGTTTATAACCCATTAAACTATGTGCTGGCTTCAAAAAGAGAAGCTCCTAAGATCAGCATCAGGTTTTACAAAATCTGCCAGGGTCTACAAAAATGGGGAAGGAGGTGTCAAACATCTGACAAGCCACAATACTGTTATTAGGCTGTTTTTAGATTCGTAGGTCATGAGTGTTCGGACTGACAAGGAGGATTCTTGTTAAATTTGTCTTTAGATCTCCCTATCTAGTGGCTTTTTATTCTGTACTTCCTCCAAGGAGTTAAGGGAGTAGTACCCAGTTTTCTCTTCTCTACTTTATCCTCACAGTAACCCTATGGGGTATGTTAAGTTGAGCATGTGATGAGTTCAAGTTCACCTAGTCAGTTTCATTGCAGAATGGAGTGTTTCACTGCAGAATGAGGATTTGAACACTCTAACCACTACAACAACAGGTTATTTTTTTATACTTTTTAATTGCTTTTATGCTATAAACTACCAACTACACATTACAAATTCAGAGTAGCAAGGCTCAGTAATAAACTAACTTTCACTTTAGATACTTCCCTACAAATTAATGCTTACAATATAGCATTTACCTTTCATATATGAAGTATTCAAATAAAAAAGACAAACGTTAATTATGATAGCACATAGGAGCAATAGTATGTATTCTATAAAGCTTAACATAGAAAAATCTCAGATCTTCATTTAGATGCCTTCTTATCTTTATGCTTCTTCTTCTTTTGCCAGGGGATTTTAATCTTGTATGATCTGGGAGCAGCCTCTCCTAGTTCAGAGTCAGAGTCAAAGATCTCACCCAAAGACACAGAAGTAGAGAAGGAATTGTTGCTAGCTATCTCCTGTTGTTTGCTTTTTTCTTCTGTAGCCTTCTCTTCCCCTGCTTTCTCTTTTTCTTTTGCTGGACTCTGATGCTGCTTCAAAAACTATTCTGCATTGGTGAGAGAGTCAATCTTTCCCTTTTTGCCTTTATAGTTGAATATAAGTCCTTCTGGTAAGATCCATTGATACTGAATGGTGTTTCTTTGAAGAAATGTTGTAATATTTCTGTATTGCTTTCTCTTTTAACGTATTTCAAATGGAACATCTTTTTAAAAAATTCCTCTTGAATTTTTAATATTGGCCCAGTTTTTGCTTTAAGTATCAAATCTCTTGTTGATCTTTTTGCAAATTTAACAAATATTTCTCCAGGAAGGTTATTTTTCTTTACAAACTGAATATGTTCTGTGAATCATGTCCATATCCGCTTGTAATATTTCAGGTTTGCTGTTGATCAGGGGAGCCAGTGCTTCACTTAGGATCTCTCTCAGATTCTCATCTTTTTTTTCTGGGACCCCTTGAAATCTTAAAACATATAAAGATTTTTCCACTTGTAGCTGAAGTAATTGTTGTTTTTCAGAAGCTCTGTCTTTATTATTTGGTCCAATTCTTTGGTCTTACATTCAACCTTTTTCAGCTTTTGGGCAGTCTTCCTGGTCTTACTTAAGAATCTTTCAGTTCTTTCTGCAAATCATCAAATTTCTTGTTGAGATTCATCAGTTGGTCCAGCAGGGGGTGCAAGGCTTCAGAAATCGTACCAGCTATATCAGAAGTAGTTTCCGATCTTGTGACTGGTGATGCTGTGCTGACAGTTCCTGTTGTCACTTTGTCTCTGGATGCCATTTTCTCCCCTCACTATGTCATTGTTTACAGTAAGGTAAAAGTTTTTTAAAGTTCTAAGATTCTTCTGTGCAGTGTATAGTAAGGCCCACTGCATTCAGGCTAAGTTGGGTGGGTTTCTAACAGTAGAGTTTCGGCTTAGCTTCTTGTTTCGATACTTTTAACATTGATTTGTCTAGGGAAGAATTTCTCCTCCCCCTCCGAGAGGTTTCCCCCTCCCTTTCTATCTGTGGAGTTTTGCCATCTCACTGCCGGTTCCTATGCCCACTTTACGCTTGTTTTTCTTTTTGAAACTTCTTCACTCATGTTTTGCTGCTGAATGTCTTCATATGAGGGGAGTCTCTTTTGCTTAGGTCCTTGCACGCTCTGGTCCAGTAACGTCTCTTGTCGCCATTGCTGGCTTCGGGATAGCGGGACCTTAAGGAGCTAAAAAGAGCCTCAATCCCCCGGCTTCGGGAGTGGCTCCTCCAGCGCTCCAGGCTAGAAGCCCTCTACAAGGACTTCAGGGGAGATTTAATATGTCTGATCTCACTCCCTGCCACCCCTATCTGAAACGCACCCATCGGAGCTTGATGGAATGCATCCGTCCACGAGTCGCCAAAACCGAAACCCACTACAACAACAGTTTAGATGAGAACATGTGTATGTGTGTGTTTGGCATGGTAATAGTAATATTTTTATTGCATCAAATTCAGAATCAGATGGGAATAATTTTTTTTAAGTACCTATAATGAACAGAAAACAAATGTCTTTCAAGCCTGAAAAGAAATAACATTTCCAGGGGTGGGGGTTGATTTTTATACTGCATACTATATTTCTTGGAAAAGATTTTGCTTGCCTAACTGGAATACCAAGGATGTTTTTTTTGTGTGAGGTCAGTCTGAACCCAGAAGAGACTTTGGCTGCGATCACACACACTAAATAATCCACTCTCAATCCCCTTTCAGTGTACTTTCCAACTGGATTTTACTATGTGAACTGGAAAAATCCAGTTGCAAAGTGCATTGAAAGTGGATTATTTAGTGTGTGTGACTGCAGCCATAATGTGATTTAAGACATTCTGCATGGGCAAGCATTGCTTAGGATATACAGAACAATTTTAGGTGTGCCCAGACAGCACTTCACACACAAGCTTGAGCATACCCTGTGGAATTTGCAATGTTTCCCTTTGAATGGCAGATATGTACATAACACGTGAACAGTGTAAATGTTTCTTGAAATTCTCTCAGTTTCGAGAGTTTTACCATTTGGCATGGGGAACGTGTGCATTGCTGCTTGAGAAATCAAAGGGTCCCCCTTCAGTGTGCAAAACTAGTATCACAATTCTTTGGACCCATGTCACCATGATTATCTTTTGAAACACAGAGGCACAGAGAGACAGGAAACATACCAAGTCCTTCACTGTTGAACTGTTCATTCTCCAAGGCAGAATGCTAATGTTGACACCCCAGTTCTTTTCCTCCTTCCACTCTGCTGAGCACTGATTTGATCTGACAAATGGTTTCTAGCCAAATGCTAGAATAAAAAGATGTTGTCTCTCTCTCTCTCATATGAAGAATGCATGTGCTAAAGGCATGATTTCTACAAGCAAAATTGTGGCAGCCTGTCATCATGCTAAAGAGTGAATATTTTAAATTTCTATTTAATGACATTGACTGTATGCATGAATAGACAACAGCAATTATGAATCAGTTTAAGTTGCTTTGGTTGGGTTCATATGCGCTTATAGGAAATTCCAAAACACATGTCTTAGTGGCTGGCAGCCATAAATACATCAATTACGACCCCCCAGAGAAATGAACCCACCTCTTTATCTGCATATAATAGATATACCAGCACACCTGCATGATGCCTCATTCCTTTCAAAACCCTCATCAAAACCTGCAATTTCCACAAAGCCTTTTGCACACACCCTTGGTCTTCATGAAACTAAGCCTAAATACGTGTAACTGAAATGAATGCACATTTTTCTTGTTTGCCGGTTCTTTCTTCCATTCCTCTCCCTGTTGCCTCCCATGTTCCAAATGTTAGATTCAGGATATGGATGTGTATTCTTGTGGGGGTTTTGTGTGTCTGGTAGCTTACAGAGTAACACTGATGGGACAGTGTTATGACTTTCATCACCCGATGAAACTCACCTTCATATTTCAGTACCAAGGACAGAGTTTAAAAAGTCATTAAACAGCCACTTACTTTATTGACTGAAAATGTGTGATAGGAATGTTCACCAACTTGCTCCGCTAGAAGGGAAAATGTAGCTCAGCTGCATTAATTAAACCAGCCCAAATGTATGTCTAGGCACATAATTACCATTATTGTTGATGTTGTTGTGCCACTGCTGCACATAAGAACATAAGAGACGCCAATGTTGGATCAGGCCAAAGGCCCATCCAGTCCAACACTCTGTGTCACACAGTGGCCAGAAATACCAGTGCCATCAGGGGGTCCACCAGTGGGGCCAGGACATTAGAAGCCCTCCCACTGTTGACCCCCCCCCCAAGCACCAAGAAGACAGAGCATCACTTGCCCCAGAGCCCCTATCTATACCTTGTGGCTCATAGCCACTGATGGACCTCTGCTCCATATGCTTATCTATATAACATAGATTAACCAATCCATTTCCAAGACTGGGCTTACTCCTGTTTGAGTGGTAGTCTCCTAGTATCACTAGCCTGAATGGGAAATATTTGTGTTTCAAGTAACATTTTGAGATCATAATCTCCTCTCCTCCATTTTATCTTCACAAGAATTCTGTGATCCAGGTTAGGCTGAGAGAGAGTGACTGGCCCCAGGTCACCCAGCGAGCTTCCACAGCAGAGTGGGGATTCAAACCTGGGTCTCCCTGATTCTGGTCTGACATTTGAACCATTACACTACACAAGGTTCCAGGCAGCATAGGGGAAATCCTTGGTTTGCACACCCCACCTCTTTCAATAATGGAGGCCCACTGATGATGACTAGCTTGAGGCCCACCAAAATTGTGGAGCCGGTGCTGACGTGAGGTCAAGTCAACATGACAAGGCAAGAACATGATATTAAACACACTGTTTGGTGTAGCAGTTAGGAGTGCAGACTCTAATCTCGGAGAACCGGGTTTGATTCCCCACTTCTCTACATGCAGCTGCCGGTGTGACCTTGGGTCAGTTACAAGTTCTTCCAGATCTTTTCTCTCAAGGGCAGTTCTCAAAAGAGCTCTCTCAGCCCCACCTACCTCACAGGGTGTCAGTTTTGGGGAGGAGAAAGGAAAGGAGATTGTAAGCTACTCTGAGACTCCTTCAGGTAGTGAAGGGCAAGGTAGAAATCCAATCTCCTCCTCTTCTTCTCTTCTTATATTACTTATGGCTTTTATATATGCTTTAGACTACAAAATCTCAGTAGCCCTTACATCAATATTGCAAATTACATTAATAGTATTAACCCTGTATTACAGATGTGGGCTGAGGCACAGTGGCTTGCCCAAAGCCACCTAGAGAGTTTAGGAGTGAGGTACAGTTGCCAGCTCTGGGTTGGGAAATTCCTGGAGAATCTGAAGTGGGTGGGTGGAGCCTTGGGAAAGCAGAGTTTGGGGAGGGAAGGAACCTCAGCAGGGTACAATGCCATACAGCCCGCCCTCCAAAGCCGCCATTTTCTCCAGGGGAACTGATCTCTGTCATCTGGAGACCAGTTATAATTCTGGGAGATCTCCAGCCACGACCTAGAGGTTGGCAACCCACAGAGTGAGGGGAGATCGAAGTGAGGGATAACCCTTCTTCACAGCTCAGTCTGGGTGTGGTAAAACAGCCATGGGAGCACTTGCATTCACTTTCTCCATTCCCAAACAAAGTAGAGTTTTGTTTCATTTTTTCTCGATGAAAAGGAGTCCAGCAGTTTGGGGTATGTAAATAAGAACCAATTTGTCCAAATAAACCTAAAAGTCCAGTGCGGAAAATAAGCTAGTCCTTCAAAACACAATTAAAAATGCTAAAAACAGCAGAGCAGATGGATGAGGCTGTTCGTCGCCATCTTGTAAAAGAAACAGGAAGGGAACAAGGTGAAGCATTCATTCAGCTCTTACAGATCCCT
>NW_015176535.1:42858-50568 GCF_001447785.1 Gekko japonicus | reverse complement strand
CGCCCGTCCCCGCCCCCCCCCCCCCCCCCCCCCCCCTCATCCCTCATCATCTACATTTGTACCCCACCCTCCCAGCCAAGCCGACTCAGGGTGGCTTACACAACAAAATAAAATTCCAACAATACAGCATAAAATCATCAACATCAATTAACATAAATAACAGTGTTAAAACTAGTAACATAATAAAGTGTTAGCAAACACAATTTCCTCATTTTACAGTCAACTTTTTGGGTTTTTTTCAGTTGTCTTGGGCGATTAGCTCAGGCAGCAATTGAAGGGTCCAGCGGATCAGGGCTCTCCCATCATAAGGTGTCAGTCGTTGGTAATATATCAAAATGAGAGAGACACGTGAATAAATACCATAAATACCCTCGGCTGCCCTGTCACATCTACACTGGCCCTTCACCCCTCTCACGTATGCGAAATGTAAATCGTGCCTATATGGAGGATTCCTATGTAAGCAGAGTCTCATGTTGCTTCATCAGGAAGATCAGTAGCAACAATGCTTATCACCATGGTAACACAGCGAAGGAAGGGGATGATTTAGTACAAAGTCCAGCTGGTATTTTTTTTTTTAAAGATATTATTATATCTGTCCACTTACTGCTTCCACATTCTGCCTCACTTAATGGAAGCCAATTATATTTAAATAGACTGACGTATACCAAACAGTTCTTGTATGTTAGTTCCTGACTGTTGAAAAATAGAATGCAGTTGGGCAGACTGCCTGTGATGCTGACTGTTTCCCTAGCTGTTTTGCTAGCTCCAAAAAGGACGTGTGGGGTGGTATCGATTAGGGCCATGGCTACGATATGGTCCAGGTGAGCCTGCTCTTGTCAGATCTCGGAAGCAAAGGAGGGTGGTCCCTGGATAGTACTTGGATGGGAGACCACCAAGAAAGTCAAGGGTGACTATGCAGAGACAGGCAACAGCTAGCCACCTCTGTTCGTCTCTTGCCTTGAAAACCCTAGGGGGTCGCCACAAGTGGCTGTGACTTGAACGCACTTTCCACCACCATGGCTATGGGAGAAGGTTTTTCGAAACAATTCCACCAGGGTCCGGGTACAGCATATACCGAGAACTGATATGGCACAATTTGAATGCGCAAAGCACTTCTCGTACATCATTTCACTAATCTGTACAACACACACCCTATAAGGTAAGCCAGTCATTTAGAAGCCCGGACAGCCCAGACTAACCCAGGCGTACATCATTTCACTAATCTGTACAACACCCTGTAAGGTAGGCCAGTCATTTAGAAGCCCGAACAGCCCAGACTAACCCAGGTTTGTCGGAGCTCAGAAGCTAAGCAGGGTCAACCATGGTTTGTGCTTTGATGGGGGACCACCAAGAAAGACCTGGGTTGCTTTGCAGAGGCAGGCAATGGCAAACTACCTCTGTTCATCTCTTGTATTGAAATACCCATGAGGGGTCGCCATAAGTCAGTTGCAACTTGATGGCACTTAAAAAGAAGATTGAGAGGAAAGCTGTGAAGCTAATGGGAAAAAGTTTATTTATATAAATATGTATACCCTGCCTTTCCCTGTAACACAAAGTAGTTTACAAATCAAATTTAAAACATATCAGACACAATAAAACCTCAAATAACCATTCCCCCATGCCTGCAGCCTACATCCCATTAAAAAACCTAGCAAAAAGAAATGGCTTTATAGAGCGTCCTG
Organism: Gekko japonicus; assembly: GCF_001447785.1. Lineage (NCBI taxonomy): Eukaryota > Metazoa > Chordata > Lepidosauria > Squamata > Gekkonidae > Gekko > Gekko japonicus. Next base: position 48,886 of record NW_015176535.1, on the reverse strand, counting down.
AAAATAAAGACATCAGTGCACCTCTCCTCAGGGCATCCATTCTACAAGCTGGGAGCGACAATGGAAAAATCACAGGCTCTGCTCAGTGCCAGGCAGGGTACCTTAATGGAGGAACAACCAGTCAGTGGTAACCAGAGGACTGTAGCTGTCCAGGGGACAGAAACAGAGGAATTAGGAACATGAGAAAGGAGAATTTGGCTCCGAACAGTCTGCAAACCAGTGAAGAATGAACATGGTAGACTTTTCCACTTTCCTGCTCTCCTGGCTTCTAAATTCTGTTTGTGTCCTTTTCTTCAGCTTTCCAATTTAATCAATTGCTTGTGTAATCCCACTTTTTATCACATCTAACAGTTCAGCCTTTTCTCCTTATCTACCTCCTTCTGCCTTTCCATGACAGGTTTTGGCAGCCATGTGTCTTCTGAATGCTAGGATAAACACAGAGGCAACTGGGTGAACGAAAAAGGACAGAAGATGCTTTCCTTTCTCTCCTCCTTTTCTTCCTATCGTGCTTTCCCCTCCCCTATTTTGGAATTAATAATTTAGCCTGAATTTCTGCGGAGAGAACAGCCAAAAGAACCCAAACGTTGCCTGGATTGCCCACTTCTGAAAACGACTTCCTCACTTAGTGATAAATGTCTTCTGTTCTATGGACAGAACTAAGGTTCTGTATCTTTCATCACCTTTAAAATGGGGGTGCTTCCTACTATCATCTGCTTGTAATTTGAGAAAGAGGATCCCTGGGTCATGATGTTCATGACTTGACCCTTTCATCCAAATCAGGAAAGAGATTAAACAAAAATTACCAGCAAGAGCATGTTTCCCACTTAAAACAAGTCCCCAGAATATAGTAAAGAGAAGAAGGAGGACCTGTGATAATGGGGGGGGGGAGCTCCATGAAGAGGAGGAGGAGGAGGAGGAGGACGCAGCCGCAGGTAAGCCTCCCCCCCTTCCCCGGGCACAAACGGCAAGGCCCCTGCAGCTTCTGCCAGGCCCGCCAAGCCTTCTCCCCCACCCCCCAGCACCAATGGCAAGGCCCACGTGGCTTCCAGTTGTTGGGCCCGCCAAGCTTTCTCCCTCCTCCCCCCACAGCGGCGGCCAGGCTGTTGATGGGTCTCCCACGTCGGGAGCACATCAAGCCTGCACTTAGGCTGCTGCACTGGCTACCAATTGCTTACCGGATTCGCTTCAAGGTGCTGGTGCTTACCTTTAAAGCCCTATATGGCCAGGGTCCGGCTTACCTGAGGGACCACCTTTCCCCATTTGTGCCCCAGAGAGCACTACGGTCTGGGGCCCAACAACGTCTATCTATCCCAGGCCCCAAGGAGGTGAGACTTGCTGTTACCAGGGCCAGGGCGTTTTCAGTGGTGGCTCCCTACTGGTGGAACGAGCTCCTGGACGAGATCAGGGCCCTGCGGGACCTCTCACAGTTCCGCAGGGCCTGCAAGACGGAGCTCTTCCACCAGGCTTTCAAATAGGAGCTGCCACCACAGTTACCATCAATCCGGAATATCGGACTGGCCCGCTCTGAGCCTCACTGGCGAACATCTGAACCGTGGGACTGATTTTAAGATCTGAAGACAGAAGGAATGCAGATACAACGCTATTCATCTTAAGGGTACTCTGCTGTAGCAAGCACTTTATTGTTAAGATTGTTTTTAAGGGATTTTAATATTTTTATTGTTTTATTTGTATCGGCCTGTCGGCCGTCTCCTGTAAGCTGCCCAGAGCCAGTTTACAGGGTGGGCGGGGTGTAAATGTAAATATAAATAAATAAAATAAATAAATAAACCAGGGCCAGGGCCTTTTCAGCCCTGGCTCCAACCTGCTGTAAAACTCTTCCAGGAGAGATCAGGGCCCTACGGGACTTGTTACAGTTCCGCAGGGCCTGCAAAACAGAGTTTTTCCACTGGGCGTATGGCTGAGGGCAGCAACAGGCTCCATCTTGACACTTTCCATCTTGTTTTGGCCTGCCCCCTTTCTCCCTCTCTCCCCTTCCCCCTTCCCTTCTCATCAGACACCAGTACCTTACTCCCCCTGAGATTCACACCATCTTTTAGCTGTACAGTGGGAAGTATTTATTATGTATTTTATTGTATTTATTGTAACTATGTACCAGTTTTAAGGGCTGCGGTGGCTCAGTGGTTAAGACACTGAACTGCATACTGGAAGGTCAGTAGTTCGACAGTTCGAGACCCGAGTGCCGCATGACAGAGTGAGCTCCCATCTCTGGTCCCAGCTCCTGCCAACCTAGCAGTTCGAAAGCAAGAAATTGCAAGTAGATAAATAGGTACCGGTTTGGTGGGAAGGTAACAGCGTTCTGTGCACCTTGGCATCTAGTAATGTGGCCACAAGACCACGGAAAAGTCTTCGGACAGCACTGGCTCTTCGGCTTGGAAACAGAGATGAGCACCGCACCTTAGAGTCGGATTTGACTGGCTTTCAAGAAAGGGAAACCTTTACCTTACCAGTTTTATAAATGGAATGTTTTTACAAATGATGTTATCTGCTCTGAGCCTGGTTCCCAGGGAGAGTGGGTTATAAATTCAATAAATAATAACAACAATAGTAATTTCTCTGGCTTCTCTTGAAAGGCTGAACTACATTTTGCAAAGCCCCCACATCCTGCCCATGTCCGCCACAAGGAATTTCATCAGTTGTGCACGGGACGTTCCATGTTCAGAAGAACTCAGCTGCCCAGGCACATGGAAGCCTACTTCAGTGTACACAGCCCAGATTAGCCCAAGCTTGTCTGAGCGTAGAAGCTAAGCAGGGTCGGCCACGGCTACTACTTGGATGGGAGATGTCCAAGAAAGACATGGCAAACCACTACGCAGAGGAAGGCAATGGCAAACCACTTCTGCCCATCTCCTCATCTCTTGCTTTGAAAACCCCACAGGGGATCACCACTAATCCATTTTGACAGCACCTATCATTGTAGCAGCCTTAATAGCCCAACTAGCCTGATCCCATCATAGCTTGGAAGCTAAGCAGGGTTCAGGGCCGGCCCCAGCTTATTTTGCACCCTAGGCGAGGATCCCTTCTGGCGCCCACCCCCCCGGTGCGCCCAACATGGCTCTGACCTGTTAATTGGATCTGTACCCCAGACCTCCCGTTCCCCTGGCACCCACGTTCTTAACATTAACTTTTCCTTTTGTAACTTTGCCTGCTTTGCACACCTGGCTTCCACCAAGGAAGACTCTGCAAAGAAAGGCACTCACAGTCGCAAACAACCTCTGCTTCTCACTTGCCTTGACAGTTCCTTGCTGGGGTTGCCATAAGTCAGTTGCAACTTGAGTGTCCTTGTGTAATAGCCCCCTACTTAGATTCTTCTTTGACTCAGCTGAGTGACCCTTCTGTGCCCAGAGGGCTAAGTTCTTTGGTGGAATTGGTGTTGGTATCATCAGAAAGATCATAACATGTTTAAAACTCAGTAGTGTTTGCAGCTGAACCAGGACAGCGGGGGGGGGGGGGGGGCCAGTTTGGCGCCCCTAAGGGCTGGCGCACTCTAGGCGAGTGCCTAGTTCTCCTAGTGAGTGAGCTGGCCCTGGCAGGGTTGGTTCTTGGAAGGGAGACCACCAAGAAAACTGGGGCTGCCGAGCAGAGGAAGGCAATGGGAAACCACCTCTACTTATCTCTTGCCTTGAAAACCTCATGAGGTAGAACTTCATGGAGTTGCCATGGGTCAGTTGCGACTCAATGGCACACTTTACCTTTAAGGTTCCCCAACAGGGCACACAGCAGTTCCTCAAGCCAGAAATCAGGTCCACAGAACCAACCCCCCCCACACACACACACACGCTAATTGTGTTTGTGGACAGGGTGAGAGCCAGAGGATTTTGAAACATGTAAGGTCCTTATTTGTGTATCCACTTTAAACTGTTTCTGTCTACTTTTTGATGCCTGACTTTATTTTTAAAGTGCTTTTAGCTAAGTTGCGTTGAAAACTGAAAAGGCAAGGTAGCCATTTTGGAAATAAAGATACGAATGCCTCTTTGTGATGAAAGGAAAGGCTACCTCCACCACCTAAAGGCCGACATTGACAAAAATGCAAATGACATTGGATCCAGAAACAACCAGCCATTGAGGAGGAACAGGGCCATCTGATAGGATGACACCAAGCTCATTAGAATCTTGCCTGCCATTCACCTTCTGTTCTCTCAAGGCAGGTTGCAACCCATCTCAGCTGGATCCAAGTTCCTCTGCCTGACATGTATAAAATCAGAGCCAGGGAAACACTCATTGCTATTAGCAGCATCCCCACATGACACAAGACAGCATGCCCTGAGCAGGTGAGCTGAATGGATGCAGATGATCCTGCAGAGGCTGTCTTGTTAGCAAGCATGTTACCTTGTCTTGCAGCATACTGGCCCCTTTATCCCAGTCTCATCTTGGAATGTATTTGCTGCAGGAAAGGGCAGGCTGTTTTTATGAAAACAACAATGTGCAACGGATGCAGTGCTTGGAGAAGCAAATGAAAGGCATGGCATGCTGGGAAGCGCTCCTGCGCAAGCTTCACTGAAGTGGATTTTAGGGAAATGGCTGCTAAGAATAAGAAAGGAAAATCAGTCTACAGTTTTCTTCACAATGAGCTGAAAAAACCACACGGCATCCCACCAACCCATTCAGCTAAGTGGTAGCCATCTTCTCCATCCTTTCTCCAGTGCAAAGGATCTTCCACAGGTGGAAGAGTCCATTGTGTTAGAGGAATATACAGCCATTGGTTGGGCAGAACAGTAGAATACAACTCACAGTCTGTTTTGAAGCATGCGGTCCCTCTACTTGGTGAACACTATCAGGAACAATGCCAAAGATAAAAACGGAGACAAATCAGACATGATGCTTTCCCATACTGGGTGATTGCTCCAGCTTGGCTTCTTAACTCCATTGGTTTTTCCCTCCCTTACACACACTATTGTTCTCCCGGTTTTTCATTGAGTTTGTCCTGTCATTCCCCCCCCCCCACGGCTTTTGCAGTGGTCTGAACAAACACCGGAAAAATAGGGGGGGAGGGCATGGAGGGACAGCAAAGACCAGCAAATAATACTGTGTGTGAGGGAGGATGAGAGCTGAAGCAGTTAAGAAGTGAAGCTGGAGCAAAAACCCAATGTAGAAAAGCCTGAGAAATCCATGTTTAGGATTGCCCACTGGGGTTGGGGGGTGGGACTTAAGTCATATCCGTGGCTCAAGGGGAGGGGAGGCTAACCTGCTAATTTCCTTTGGCAAATGTTGGGTAACAGATGGTATTCCACAGAAAGAAAGATATAGGTTAAAACTTATGGTACCTGTTAGTTTACTCACATGAGAAAAGGCAGCTCGGAGACGGCAATTATGGTCAGGGAAAAAAGCACTAAAATCCTCTTCCCAGGAAGTGTGCCCCACTCTAAATTGCCTCCCCCATTGTTCTGTATCCTTTTAAAGATGTGTGACATCCTAACCATGGGTCTCCCAGACGGCACCCTTTATGGCAATTTGCCAAAGCAGAGGGAGATAACCTGTACAGGCCTGTCTGTTTTGGCCACCATTCGCAGCTATGGACAGTTAAATCGACTTAAGTGTGTGTACCTCTTTGTTCTGTATCCTTTTAAAGATGTGTGACATCCTAACCATGGGTCTCCCAGACTGCACCCTTTATGGCAATTTGCCAAAGCAGAGGGAGATAACCTGTACAGGCCTGTCTGTTTTGGCCACCATTCGCAGCTATGGACAGTTAAATCGACTTAAGTGTGTGTACCTCTGTGCCAGATTAAGGCCAGTGACGTGTATCATGTGATCTGCTTCCCCAGCAGAAAAGCTGTTTTAGAACAAAGTTAGAGTCTAATGGCACCTTTAAGACCAACAAAGACCCCTGCCACACGGCAGGGAAAACACGAGGCGAAGCGCGGCTTTTAAAAGCCGCGCCAAAAAAGAAACACCGCGGCGAGATCCCACGGATCCCGTTAGCCGCGCGCCGTTGCTCCCCGGCACGATCAGATGCCGGGGAGGAAGAGGCGAGTGGGAGGGGGAGGCTGCCGAACTGCGCATGCTCGAG
>NW_015176535.1:23388-42824 GCF_001447785.1 Gekko japonicus | reverse complement strand
CCTGGGTGGTTCTTCCGATTGAAGCGCCTCAAGCCGGCCGTGGGATCGGCCGGCGTGTCCTTGTGCCGGCACATCCCGGCCCCCTGCCGAACTGCGCATGCTCGAGCATGCGCAGTTCGGCCAGGGGCCGGGATGTGCCGGCACAAGGACACGCCGGCCGATCCCACGGCCGGCTTGAGGCGCTTCAATCGGAAGAACCACCCAGGTAGGTGGTTCTTTTTGGTGCGGGTTTTCGGCCGGGAGAGACAGATCAGAGACGGGCAGGCAACGATTCCCAGATGTTGCCGTGGGATCGTGCCCATTTGATCCGCCCCCATTCTGTCTCGCTCCCGGACCAAAACCCCTCGTATGAACGGGGCCAAGGTTTTATTCAAGGTGTGAGCTTTCGTGTGCATGCACACTTCATCAGACAATGTTATGTTACTAGTATTTTTTTAAGTGCAGGACACATTTGTACAAGAGGTATTTCTACTCTCAAAAACACAGCATTCATATTGTACTGGTTAATATGTTTAACTGTTCTTTAGTTCATTATGGACTTTGCTAATGTTATAAAAATTTGATTGTTATGTTTTCTTAATACTATTGTATTATACCAATAAAATGTTATTTTAAAAAAACCAAAAAAAAACCAAAACCACAGCACTAGCAACAGAATGACAGTCTAAACGTTTTAATTTAATAGTGCGGTTAAAAATTGGTATTGCAAACAGTGAAGTGGTATGTGCTCCCAACAGTGCAAGGATCATGGCGTGTTCAGAAGAACTGCTGCCACAGTTTCAGAAGACAGCCGTGTTGATCTGTAGTAGAACCACCAGAGTCGAGTCCAGAAGCATCTTACAGACCAACAAGATTTTCAAGATATGAGCTTCCGAGAGTCAAAACTTTGACTGATGAAAGGAGCTTTGATGCTCAAAAGCTCATACTCTGAAAAACCTGTTGGTCTTTGAGGTGCTACTGGTCTCAAATGTACCCCTTCTGCTGCATGCATAATAATCCTGGCATTTGAGATGGTGACATTTCATGGGTTATGTGCCACTGAGTCTGGTTTTTTTGCTTGCTTGTTTGTTTTTGTAATGTAGCTCAGCTGTTTTCAGACTGTGTTCCAGAGAATGTTAAATTTCCATAGAAGGCGACCAGGGTTTTCCCAGTGAGATTTCCTGGAACATTTACATTACAAATCACATGCACTTAGTTTGCATCATGCCTATTATTCACTGCATCCCAAAGGCTGAAGGTACTTAACCATAATTTAAGAGAAGTTCATATACAACAAACATTCATTTACTAATACCAGATTAAACTCCAGTCACCAAATTCTGGCCCTGAAATCTTCCAAAAGATGTCCAGTGTTGAATTTGGTTAGTTTCTATACAGGGGTGGACTTGCCATTTAAATTACAGTGAACTTTCCCAGTAGGCCACTGCCATAGAGGGCCACCAGTAGCCAGGACCAGCATAAGCAAGCTCTCACAAGTCTGCCAGAGCCTCAGGCCCACTTGGCCCAGACTCTCCAATTCTTCATCAGCAATGGTTACTGTCGGTTCACCAGATGTCTTTTCCAGCTCTTTTCAGGAAGAAGCCCAAGGTGAGCTAATACCCACTGCTTACACCGCTGAGCTGAGTGACCCACACAGTACTGGCTTGTGGGGAGCAACTCAGGTTGGCTTGTTCCAGAGTCATTTTCACTTCCCAGTGCACTCCTGTTTCTACAAGGCTAGAAGTCCACCATACAAGTGAGATAAAGTGTGGTATGGCTACTAGAATGTTGCTTGTTTTGTGAACAACCTTATTGGTTGGTATTTGTACAGTGGGTGTGGCTACATTAGCCGGGAATGTTTAAAAGCAGGACAGCTGGAATGTAAAGGCTGTTCTGGCTATCAGATGTTGATCCGTGTTGGAGTGGTGTTCGAGTTGAAGAATAAAGTTGTGTTCTTGCTGAATCACTCTCCGACTGCTTTGTTAAGCGAGCGACTTAACACCAGTCATTGTCTCCCAATCTAACTTAAGTCACAGGTAGCATTGAGCATTAAATGAAGGAGGGAAGAATCATGCAAGGCGCCCTGAATTCTTTGCAGGAACAATTGGATAAAAATGTGACAGACTGGATGAGAAGGTTAAGGACAGTGCCTGTCTCCATGCTTTTGCCATCAGAATGGCGTACGTGGATAGAACTGTTAAGATGGCACACTGGTCAAGACAAGAAGAGCATTGTGACGGCTCTAGAAAAGTTCTGTCCATAGTGTGCAACAACAACGAAATATAAAGGCTGGGACCCAAAGTTCTACCACCATGCATTCCCTGAGACTCAGAGGGCTTTGAACTTCCATTTCTAAAACAGTCGTGTCAGAAGGCAAACTGATTTCGAAACTGAGGGGAATTTCAAAAGACATTTGAGCTGCTGCATCAGTATGGTTGCCAGCCTTCAGGTGGTACCTGGAGATCTCCTGCTATTACAATTGATCTCCAGACAATCAAGATCAGTTCCCCTGGAGAAAATGGCTGCTTTGGAGAATGGACTCTATAGCATTATGCCCAGTTAAGGTCCCTCCTCAAACATTACACTCCCCAGTCTCCACCCCCAAAGTCTCTAGGTATTTCCCAGCTGTAAGCATCAGAGGGGTGAGGCTCATCCTGGTTAGCTCTCTAGGGCCTGGCTAAATTCTTCCTGTCCTGGACTCAGGTTTCTGAGCCTGCTGGCCTGTTCAAGAGCAGCTGCTTACCCTGCCAGCTACAACTTAGCAGAGTCTGGAGCACACAAGCAGGCAAGGCCTGGAGCACACAGTTAGTGGCCTTAGAACTAGTTGCTCCACCAAAGCTCCCTTCCTTACCCTCAGCTTAAACAGACTAGGGGAAAGTCAACTAGGGTTGCCAAACCCCCCGGTTTGCCAGGGGTCCTCCGTTTTTTTGGGGGGTCTACCCGCCGCCAGAAGCCCCACCCCCAACACCCACAGCCACCCATCTCTCTCCCTTTAACTGTGTGGAACCCATGTTTCCTCCCAAGCCTGATCTCCGCAAGCTTGCAGGGAAATGCCAGCTTCGTGCTCTTAAAAGGGAAATGCGGCTGCTCTTAAAGGGGAAACGCCGGCTCCTGCATTTAAAAGGGAAACGCCGGCTCCTTTAAGTGCAGGGAACTGCCGTTTCTGGAGATCTGGCGCACGGGTGGGTGGGGGTAGCGGCGGACATCCCCAACATTACATCATCACGTCGGGGATGCCCCGCCCCCTCCAGGAACGCCCCCAAAGTCCCCCGCTGGGGGTGGAAGATGGACTTGGCAACCCTAAAGTCAACCCCAGCTGTTCTGAGGGCAGCTTCTGGAATTCACCTGGTTAAGGTCACAAGGGGACCAGAATCCTGCTGGGGATTGTCACCTAAAGTCATAGTCGAGCTCACGGGTTGGAACGCAGGCTGCTAGCCTAGCACTACATCTTCTCTTGGCTGCGTGTGAGCACACTGCCTCCGCTGCTCCTGCCAGGTGAGGGAGAGTCCTGGGGGGCTAATGATCTAGGCCCTGACGCAACATGGCTGACACACAGTTGTCCCAGGAGGGCAGCTGGAGGTTCTGGTGATGGACCATCAGCAGCAGGGCTTCTTGAGATCATCCTCTGGGTCTGATGGAGTCTAAGGCTGCTGCTACAGTGCAGGGGTCTCCCCTGACTTCCCTGCTCTTCCCCAGGTAACATTCCTGGTTCCTCAGGTTCCTCTTCTAAAGATTCCAAGTATGAGTCCAGGAACCGCCTAGCGGGTCCTGCCATTTCATTAAAAATCCAGCTATTCATTCAAGCTTAATATTCACTCGTCTATGAAATCTACAGCTTGCTTCCTTGACAGGAGTGAATACTAAGCAGAGCTTTCTGAAATTTTTATTATATGGGGAACACATCAAAGATCTTGCAGGAGCAGAAATAATTTTTTAAAAGCTTGAGTGAACAGTGTGTTGATTTGGAAAATCAGCTTCATATTTCATCATTTCTGTGTAATTTTTTACATCCACTGGTCTGGATGTCTTCAGCCTCTATATTATAAATTGTGAACCAAATAAGAGTCTGGACTGCAATGTTCCCTCTAAGCTGTGGAGTCCTGTGAGCAGAAATTCTACTTTGTGAGCTACTGGCATTAAAGTTGTGAGCAGGTAGTTTGGCCGCTGCATAAAATTAGTTTGCTCTGGAGCCATCTTTCCTGAGCTAAGACAAAAATGTGTGAGCTGGAGGCTAAAAAACTGTGAGCTAGCTCACACTAACTCAGCTTCGAGGGAACACTGGTCTGGAGGCAGCTTAAAAACTAAGGGCCAGACTATACGTTACATCTACCATCTGATTCCAAGAGGGACTTCCAGCACGACGCCAGCTGTGAGATTCCTGTGGGAACCCATTTCAGAAACATTGCCGTGCCCAGATTCAGATCAGGACCACAGCATGGGGGGAGGGGCTCCTACCTCCCTATATGCCATTTCCCCTACCCAAAACAGGCCCCAGGGGTGTTTTTTGGCTTGTGGGGACTGCACATCAAGTGCACATGTAGCACTCTAAGGGGGGGGCAAATAAAGCCCCCACAGGAGGATTTTAGGTCAAGAAAATGGCATGAAGGAAGGAGCCCCCCCCCAAAAAAAGCAGTGGTCCTGTGGTGTTTCTGAACTGAGCTCTCAGGGGGAACTTGCAGCAGTCTTGTAGCTACCAGTCCCTGTGGTGATCACAGGGTAAGTATAACACATCATTTGAACCTAATCACTTATTGTGACAATTAAGCCCAAGTCAGGGGCTGCTTCTCCACACAAGAATTCCATCCTCCTCCAGTCTCACTTGTGATTGGTTGCGCAGTTTGCTCAGAAGGACAGAATCCTCCATTCAATTATCAAGTTACAGCTCGGAGCTCCAGTCATTCCTCACTGCCCCGGTCCTGCTCCAAGGATTCTCAGGGCCCCGGTTCTGCTCCAAGGATTCCATAACTGCTGCCTCTAGCCACTGGGTTGGGCTTTGGGAGAGGCAGGTCCCAAGAGAGCAGTGTACTCCTCTCATGGCCAGGGATACTGCTTCCTGAGGGGACCAGTGCTAAGGCCTTTTCCGTTTTGCCTGCCAGGGCCCCAGGCCTTGCCAGCGGTCTGGCCTCCTGCTTTCATCTGCCAGCTGTCTTCTCCCTCCCATCCTCTGGCTCTGGCCTTTTATTCTCCTTCCCCCTGCCATGCCCATTTTGCCTCCTGAGGTCTCTATTCCTAAGGCGGCCTTTACCCCTGAAGAGGCTAATACAGGAACTCTTTGACCCTGCCTACCCTTTAGGCACCCTCAGGAAGCAGTCCTCTTTTTCCTGTTACCTATATTGCAGCCTCCTTGAAGACTGCTTCCAGATTCCCCCCCTGCACATCCTGGCCTGGATACCATAGGGTGTGACAGTGGCTTAAGCTTCTGTGGGCTTGAGCCCACGTTGTCCAATGAAGTGATCTTCTGTCAGCTTTATATAGGAAGAGGGGAAAGAAAAAGTAGTAAATAATGGGCTGTGAATTAGTACAACACCCATACAGTTGACTGGCTGCTTGGGTCTAAAACTCTTTTTTGTGTTAGCGTTCCGTTCTGTTAGAACACTGGGCAAACAACTAGGGGGGGAGAGTCATTCCTTTTCCGCTAAATTTCAAGACATCCATTTCAGATAACCAAATGTTATGCTTCTGTTCTGTGGGGGAAACCATCTGCTTCTTATTTCACACTGAGTTCCACTTGGTCTGTTAGAGAGATCCGTCCTTAGAAGATCCAACAGAAAATCCCCTGAATATCTTCATAAAGCATGGCTGACACAGTGGCTGAATGCAATGAATAAAGTAATAGAGAGCGAACTCAACTGTGGAAAAATAAATCTTACGTCATGCATAAAAGCACTCCATGATCTCAGAAGACTTCTTTAGGCTGAGTAACACATTCACCGAGCCATATTTTAGTCAACGGGGAAGGGGAAGGAGATTGTAAGCCACTGTGAGACTCCTTCAGGTAGTGAAGGGCAGGGTATAAATCCAATCTCCTCCTCTTCTTCTGCTAGGATATTACACGTATTGGTTTTCTATGGAAGTGTCATAATGAACAACAAATTTCTTTTTAGTTAGGTTACTGCAATTATTCCTCAGAGCACATGAATGTCAAAGTAAACATGTGATTAATACAGTAGGAACTGCGGTGGCTCAAGTGGTTAAGACGCTGAACTGCAGGCTGTGGAAGTTCAGTAGTTCAGCAGTTTAAGACCTGAGTTGCCGCATGACAGAGTGAGCTCCCATCTCTGGCTCCAGCTCCTGCCAACCTAGCAGTTCGAAAGCAAGAAATTGCAAGTAGATAAATAGGTACCACTTCGATGGGAAGGTAACAGCGTTCCGTGCACCTCGATGTTTAGTCATGCCAGCCACATGACCACGGAAACCTCTTCGGACAGCGCTGGCTCTTCGGCTTTGAAACGGAGATGAGCACCGCAACCCTAGAGTCGGACTCGACTGGCTTTCGAGCAAGGGAACCTTTAGCTTTACCTTACTTTATGTTTGGAGAACAGCTTTTACTCTATCCCTCATGAAATGTTATCATTCAGTGCGCCTCCCCCACAAATATACAGCTGTGTGCGCACAAAGTGCCGTCAAGTTGCCGCTGACTTATGGCAACCCCTTGTGGTGTTTTCAAGACAAGAGACTCCAGAGGTGGTTTGTCATGGCCTTCCTATGTGCGGCAACCCTGGACTTCCTTGGTGGCCTCCCATCCAAGTACTAACCAGGGCTGACCCTGCTTAGCTTCCCGGATCTGATATGACTGGGCTAGCCTGGGCCATCCAGGTCAACCAGGGCTTTTTTTGTAGAAAATGCCCAGCAGGAACTCATTACCATAACAGGCCACACCCAACAGCAGACACTCATTAGCATATTAGGCCACACCCCCATGTCACCAGAAGTGTGGTCATCCAGCCACACCCACCTTTTGCTTCTTATTCTGTTTACTTTGTTGTCAAAACCCAGAGGTTTTTGTGTTTTTTTGTAGCAGGAACTCCTTTGCATGTTAGGCCACACACCCCTAATGTAGCCAATCCTAATGAGTTCCTGCTGTTGGGTGTGGCCTGTTATGCTAATGAGTTCCTGCTGGGCGTGGCCAACTCAGGAGCCAGCCGGAACTCCCGTTCCTGTGCGTTCCTGGCCAAAAATAGCCCTGAGGTCAACACAACATATAGTTATTAACCCTCAAAGACAGGCAGAATATGCCCATCTTTTCTCTTCTTCTTCTTTTTTTTAATTTTGAGGGCTAATGACAGTTTGATCCTCCAGCCTGTCATGGCGTCAGTTCAAGACAGTAGGCTAAAGAAATGGGACTGAGGTGAGACATCCAAGCAGGCTTGGGTTTTAAGTGCCAGAGGCAAGAAGCAAAGTCAATTTCCCCAAAGTCAGGCTGGTTTAGGCAACAGAGAAGGACAGCTGTGTCTGAGGCCGGTCAGACCACTTGTCAGTACTGTCTGGTCTGATTGTCAGTAGCTGTCCAGGGTCTCAGGCACAGTGTTTGTTCACAATGCCTGGTGCCTGGTAAAGACTGGGATACAAAAAGATTGAACTTTTGATGTTACCGAAGCTGGCACCAAAGACATAACTCTCATTTACGGCAGCGGCCGTATGGGCCATTCTCAAGAGTGATGGGAAACAATTCTATGGACTCTTCCCAGACCCCTAACAACTGGCATTCAAAGACCTGTTCTTCCCTTTGGTTGCTGTTTTCCAGTTACTTGGTGCATGAGTTTCTACATAAGGGTTGCTGTTTGGTTGCTGTTTTCCAGTTACTTGGTGCATGAGTTTCTACATAAGGGGGCTCATAATGTGAAACTCATGTCAAACTGCACAAAGTATATATAATACATCAAGTATATTCTCTGTGCAAGAAGAAATGTCCCATCAAACAGCTGGAGATTGAGGGATTTCGGATAAAGGAAAGAGAGGAAATGCTGACACCTAGAGGTAAAATGACAGGCTTTGTATTTACAGTGTTCCATTTAAAACCAGCATCAGAAAGGAATATAACTCCTATCTATAGAAGAATGTGCCCTGACCTGGATAACTCAGGATAGCCAAAGCTTGTCAGATCTCAGAAGCTAAGCAGGGTTGGCCCTGGTCAGTATTTGGAAGGGAGATCACCAAGGAATACCAGGGTCATATGACAGACCACCTTTGAACGTCTCTTGCCGTGAAAACCCCAGGGGTCGCCATAAGACAACTGTGACTTGAAAGCAAAAAAGAAAAAACGAATATGCAAACTTGTATGCTATACAGTCCATAGGAGCCTGTGGAAGTCCTATGTTCAGCCATGTGCATATGTATCAATCTCTCGTTTCATATACAGTCCTTGAGAGATGAATGTAGAAATAGTCTCAACACAATTCACCATCTAGCTGCGCCCACACTGAGATAAAATGTGACTTATTCTTTGGCAGCATAATATGATTCTTAATCATATTTTTGTGGGCCTGAAAACCGCCGAATTTAGTAGAATTTGATTGGGGGTCATAAGAGGCAGGGCTTTTTTGGTAGAAAAAGCCCAGCAGGAACTCATTAGCATAATAGGCCACACCCCGACAGTGCAGCTCATTAGCCTATTAGGCCACACCCCATGCCTTCCCTTGGCTTGCCTGATTGCTCCGTGACTGCGGGGAGCCCAGGCAAGCCGGCCCTTGGTCAGGCCGGAGAAGGCACAGGGAGGCATTTAAATGCCTCCCCAATCCTTCCAGGACCACCCCTGGCCCACCCGCCTCGGAGTCGCCAGCGGGGTCGCTCTTCAGGCCTTCCCTCTGTAGCCACGCACCCAGAGGTCACACACCATCTTTCCTCGAACTTGGAAAGATAAAAAGGCTGCCGGGACTGTCAGCAGGGGATGGTGAGGCAACAGAGGCAGCAACAATCCAGCTAGGCTAGAGAAGGGCAGGAGGCGGCTATGAGAGGCCCATGAGGGAACTGAGCGGCATCATCCACTTCCCCTTGTCTACTGAAAGTAAGGACCTCAGAAAAATACTCAGGACTTGGCAGGGAAGAAACCTGGAGAAAAGGCAACATTCGCAAGGATGTGTGGGATTTTGTGCCTAAGAAGAGAACAGAAATGGATGGAACTCCCCTTTCAATACACAGAGCTAAGAGTAGTGAATGAAGAGGTACACAGCGTTGCCAAACCTAGCCTGGGAAACCCCTGGAGATTTGGAGGCTGTGCCTGGGGGGAGAAGGATTTCACCTAGGATCTATGGTATACCACAAGAGTTTGTCCTCTAAAGCTGCTATTTTCTCCAGGGGAAAAAAAAACCCAACAGGCCCTACCTGAAGATTGGCAACCCTATGTGGTAGGTCTCTTTCTTCACCTGGGCACAAAAGGGCTTAGGGTGCCCAGCAGGCACAGCATAAAGGCTGGGAATGTACCCTCTTAGGCTGCGAAGAAGGAGGAGGACGAGGAAGAGGAGGAGATTGGATTTATACCCCACCTTTCACTACCCGAAGGAGTCTCAGAGCATTTTACAATCCCTTTTCCCTTTCCCGCTCCACAACAGATACCCTGTGAGGTAGATGGGGCTGAGAGAGCTCTCTCGAGAACTGCCCTTGAGAGAACAGCTCTGAAAGAACTTATGACTGACCCAATGTCACACCAGCAGCTACATGTGGAGGAGTAGGGAATCAAACCCGTTTCTCCCAGATTAGAGGCCACCACTCTTAACCACTGCACCAAACTGGCTCTCCTTAGATGGGCTAGTGACAAATGTTAACACGACTATGTCACACAGCTTGGTTCAAATCCACAGAGTGGCTCACATCAATAGCTAAAACAGCCTCCAGCTGGGACCCGGAGATCCCCTGGAATTACAGCTCATTTCTAGACTACAAAGATAAATTCCCCGGGAGAAAATGGATGCTTTGGAGGGTGGACTCTATGGCATTGTACCTCATGAGGTCTCTGCCGTACCCAGGATCCATCCTCAAATCTCCATCAGTTTCTCAACCTGGATCTGGCAACCCTACCCCCCCATCCCCTGCCGGTGGCCAGGGAAGGGCCTGGCAAGTGACATCCCAAGCTAACACCACAAAAATATATAACTAAGCCATAAATAAAGCAGAACCATAGCTAAAACTAATGAACAGTTCAGCTGAAAAGCTGCAGGACAATCAATTCCCAGATAAGCAACAGTGTAAAATGAGGTCAGAACACTGGGCCAGTTTGGTTGTCTGCGCTCTTTGAGTTCACAAAAAGTGATGTGGCACAATTAGACGTGGTGATTAAACTGTCATTATCTATTTGTAATTGCAAGATAAAATTTGATGCTACAATTAAGTCGTGACGAATATGTGCACTGGCACTCTTTCACACTGTCGTTTTAAACCACTTGTCAGCCATTGCTGGTCGGATTCCTTGTAAAATGGCATAGGGTTAGAGGATTCAGACACTAGGTTGGATCCTAAGAACTGCAAGGATAAGGTGCTTCCAGAAGTGGATATTATTGTGCCTTTTCAACTCCCCCTGTACCCCAAGATACTGGTACTTCTCTGATACCAAGAGTCAAGGAACAGTGTGTAGTGGTTTGGTGTAGTGGTTAAGAGCAGTGGACTCTAATCTGGAGAACTGGGTTTGATTTCCCCACTTTTCCACATGCAGCTAGGTGAGTGACCTTGGATCAGTCTCCGTTCTCTCAGAGCTGTTCTCTCAAGAGCAGTTATCTCAGAGCTCTCTCAGCTCCACCTACCTCACAGGGTGTCTGTTGAGGGCAACGGAAGGGCAAGAGATCGTAAGCCGCTCTGAGACTCCAAGTGAAGGGCAGGATATAAATCCAACTCTTCTTCTTTATGTACAAAATGTCATGCAGCTCAAAGGGCTGCAATGATCAGGAGGAAGGAAGCAAAATCGCACTGCCACCCTTTTCTGCTGGTGGAGGAAGCAGTAGGGGCAAGCACAACAGGGCGGATTCTCTCCATTTCCCCTTTTTCATTATAGCCTCATGGATGGCATTTTCTCCATGGGGCTTTCTCAACCCTCAGCATTGGCTATATTTCAGGTTTTAAGGTGCTGCTGGCAGAATGTAAAGGAGTGGGGGGAATTTACCATCATGAGTGCCTTTACCTTTCGGTTTGCTGGATCCTTTTGTAGGGCTGTTGTAAGAGTTACTGAAGCTATTTGTGTATGTATTTAAAAGATTTCTATGCCACTTTCCCATCCAACACAGGGTCCCCAAGGCAGTAAGTATATAAAGGGCTTGGAACACTGAATGTATGTTATATAGACACACACACTCTCAATATTATTACGTTTTGCACTGGGGGGAGGAGTCTTTCTTTATAGAATTCAAATCAGAGCAGAGCATAATGAGTTGGGAGCCAGAGAAGCTTGAGTGGGGTTCTGCTCCTGGAGGTATATGTTTTCCCTGCCTCCCCCCTTCTAGCTGCAGCATTCTGAATCCCCCCCCCCCAATTCCTACTGATTTTCAGGACCATCATCAACAGCATAGGAGGTATCACAGGGAGTTCTGTCTAGAGGACTGACCCCACTAAGGTTGCCAGCCATTAGATAGCAACCACAGGAGAGGGAGGGGGCAAGGATGGAGGGAATGGCATCATGTTGCCAGTGTGACATCAATGTGATGCTCTAGAATTTGGGCAAAATTCTAAAGTAAAACCACTGTGATGCCACACTGGAGTATTTGCTAGACATGACATCATGTCATTGACATGGTGCCACTTAAAAAAAAAAAATTCCTCTGCCAGCAGGCAACACAGACAGGCACCAGGAGGTCTCCCTAGAATCCACAGAAGTTGAAAAACTTCCCCTTTGCATAACGGCATGCATTTTTCAGTTTCATAAGCAGGGATGTTGTGTTTTTTTAAAATCCACCTACTGTTAAAAGCAGACTGCACAAACTATTAGTGTTATTTGCTGATCGATGAATGACACAATCGGCATTGTACTTCCACTTAGCAGAAAATACCCTTCTTAGCCACAAGATGGCAGAGATGAATAAAATCAAGATGTGGACCATACCCTTTTTCTCAGACATTTTGCTGACTAATTTGAGAGAGTGTATGTGTGTGTGTGTGTGTGTGTGTGTGTGTGTATTGTCAGATGTGTGTCATGCTATCCAATTTTATTTTTTATCCAGTGTTTTTAGGATCTTATTTTTAAATTCAGTCACAATTATTTAAAAATTCTAGGATTTGCTCATTATCTTTGGATCTATGATTATTTTTTTCCCTGTTGTCTACTGTGTTTATTTATTGTAGTAATACTTTTTTAAAAAAAAGTTATAAACCTCCTCAGGAAACAGATTTGACTGCAAGTGCAGGATAGAAATGTCTAGTATAAATAAATAAAATAGTTAGTGCCATAGAGTGCTGAACTGTTTCAGATTATCTGCAAAATGACAAGCAGGCCCCAATCCAGGGAAAGCTAGTCGTGGTTAAATATAATTGAACTCCATGGGTTAGTTTAGTCCTAGCTAACTTAAATGTGCCTTAAATTTTTGGATTGGGGCACCAATATTTATTTAGAAGGGATCAGTGCTTGTCTCTCAATCAAATATTTATTGAGAAGGGATTATTCCTCTTCTCTCTATCAAATATTTAGAAGGGATTATTCCACCTGTTTCAATGGCTAATCTAATTTCGGATAAATTAATTGAAAGTGTCACAGCTCAGAGTCACTAGTCATCCTTCCCACTGCTTGGTAAAGCAGCCAGAATTATTATCACCAGATTTCACAGATGAAGCTGAGAAAGAATAGTGACTTGCCTAAGGCCACAAAGTAAGTAAAGTGAAGTTTGAACTGGTGGTCTTAGGCTCACAGCTCATGTGCTTCACCAGCTCTTATATATATATTTTTTTTGCCATGGAGATGGACAAGGAGGAAGGGTAGGCTGCAAGTTGCCCAAATAAATCAAAACTCTTGAACAAAAATAGTACTATTTTGAGTCTTATTTGGAAAATTTACAGCAAGTGCACACGCTGCATCATTTTAGTGTTCAACCTGCTGCAGAAGCACATTCAGCACATTTTGTTTAGATGTACTCAGGGGAAACCAGCTCTGGAAATTCACAGGAAGCTTGACCGTGTGCAGCACTGACTGGCTAGAAGCTGAAATGTCACAATCTCTACCTCTCTCAAAGCCTTGTTTGAATATTTTAGAAATCTATTCTTTAAAAATAATAATGGGGGAAATGCACATTTAACTGAATGCATTCAGTCCTTCCAAAATAAAAATGGTTGCCAACCTACCTTAAATTGGGAAGAGAGATCACTTTATTAGCATTCAATCAATTGGCCAGTAATGTCTTTCCAATAAGTTGCAAAGGCAGGAAAAGTTGAATGTGAGCTGAAAGAGAGAAAAAAATCACTGTGAATCCTGATTTCTATTGTTATAAACATTTGAATGCATCCTTATACTCATTAAGGTGGCTTCCATACGGCACCAATCCTTCCTGCAGCTTTCGTTGAAGAGAAAGAACTTTCCTTTGCTAACCTTGACAAAAAGCATATGAGGCTGACCCTGACCCAGTACAGTAGAATTTGTCCTCTGTGACAAAATGTATCTAATTATTTAGTTCATTTATACCTTACCTTTCTCCCCACAGGGAACCAAGGTGGCTTATATAATTCTCATTTTCTCCATTTTATCCTCACAACAACCCTGTAAGTTAGGTTGAGAGTGTGACTGGCCCAAGGTCACCCAGCAAGCTTCCATGGCAGAGTAGGAATTTGAACAAAAGGGTTATTGTCCCTCTACAATCAACTAAAGGCGTCATTTATACTTCCTATTATGGTGCACTAGGGATTAATGAAAGCATTTCACAAAATGGCTGCTCTAAAACTGTATAATCGTTGCCTGTAATTAGGAACTCATGACAGCACAGTCTGGAATAAGGGCCAGTCCAAGGCAGAAACAGTAATATCAATAGACCTGACTTGTTCCGGAAGGTTTGTCCTTCATGGCTTACTAAGGTTGCCAGCTCCTGGTTAGGAAATACCTGGAGATTTTGAGGATGGAGCTGAGGAGGGAAGGGTTTGGGGAGGGAAGGGACTTCAGTGGAGTATAATGCCATAGAGGCCACTTTCCAGTGTGGCCATTTTCTCCAGGTGAACTGATCTGTCACCAGAAGATTATAGAATCATAGAGCTGGAAGGGATCTCTGGGGCCATCTAGTCCAACCCCCTGCACAATGCAGGAAATTCACAAATACCACACCCCCAGTGACCCCTGTTCCATGCCCAGAAGATGACAAATAACCTCCAGGATCCCCAGCTAAACTGGCCTGGAGAAAAATGGCTTCCTGACCCCAAAGTGGCGATCAGCATTTCCCAGGGCATGTAAGAAAGGGCCACAAGAACTAAGAATTGATGCAGCCCTTCCTGCCCTCCCTCTCATGATCTGCATTTGATCAGTTGTAATCCCAACAGATTTCCAGCCACCGCCTGGCAGTTGGCCACCCTGTGGCCCAACTAGTTCATGGCCTACCTTGCTGTCTGTTGGGCCTAGCTGAGGCCTTGTCTCCACCTGGGAGTCCTACTGCAGGTTTCCTCGCCAAGAGTCTGTTAGTGACTATTAGTAATAACTGGTATAAATGTGATGTTTGATTCTTCAAATGTTCCCGCCTCTTTAAGATTGAACCACGTGGCATTCTGAAACAAATGGAAATAGCAGTTAGCAGACTTCAGTGCTGAAGTGGTTTGGGTTCTGCAAGTGTTTTAGTTCATATTTTGTGTGTTCTTAAGAAATAAAAATCACCATGTTCTATACATCCTGCCTTTTCTCTGACTGTAGTGTAGCATCTGCACTCAACTGAACTTTCCAGAAGTCTAGGCAAGGAATATGAGTCTTTTTTTCCAAGCACTGAGGCTCCAGGGTAACTACAGGGTGAAACAAATGCAGGCAAAGATCAGCAAAGCCCCAAGAATTCTGGGAATTGTAGTATGACAAAATATTAAAACTAAGGGCCATGATTGCTAATAGAAAATACATGGTTACGAACAGAGAATGCACACTGGCCCATACGGAATAGGGGGTTCGAGACTGTTTTCTGTGATGCAAGCTGATGTTATAGTTCAGAGAAGGAGATAGGTTGGAAGGCAGCAGCCCGAGCCTGGAATGAAAAAGGAGACACTTTGATTTACTACCAGGCTAAATTCTGCTGAAGAGTTGAGTAGGAAGAGGTTGCAACAGGGGGCTGAGATTCTGGTAGGTTTGCCAGGTTCCTCCTGGTCACCGGCAGGGGATGTAGGGTTGCCAGATCCAGGCTGGGAAACTCCTGGACATTTGGGGGTGGAGCCTGGGGAGGACAGGGACCTTGGTGTGATATAATGCCATAGAGTCCACCCTCCAAAGCATCCATTTTCTCCAGGAGAACTGATCTCTGTAGTCTGGAGATAAGCTGTAATGCTAGGAATTTCACATTACACTTTTTAAGCCGTTATTGTACCATCTTGGAGTGAACCAGTAAGAAGGTAAGAGTGAACCTTTCCCCTACCGCTAAGAAGCCGTCTCTAAAGCGTTTGGCATTTCAGACTGCACCGCTTTGTTTTCCCGCCCCTTTTCGCCCATGTGGGCGATCTCCGTTTTTTTTTTGAGCGTTCGTTTTAGAGTGTTATACCGCTATAGCACTATAGTGCTATAACACAACACCAAAACAGTGCAATAGCAGCCCCATTGGAATGCCTGGACTCCACTGGGATACGTGAGATGGCTACATCTGCCACCTGGAAACAAGTACCTCATTGGACAGCAGATTTTGGCGGGAAATCAGGGCATCAGTGATTGGTGTGACAGATGTTGCTGACCCAGCCTGATGTGCATCCATCCATGCCAAGAGGCGATCGGCTGGGAAGTGATTGGCACAGAGCTGGATTAGGTATAAAGGGCAGGGAGGCAAACCCCTTATCTTTGTGGGCTGAAGTTGGTGAGTGGTAAGCTTGTCTGGTTAGAGTAGTTTTGCTGATCAACAGGAGGATGAGTGGGCCAAGGGGGGTAGCATGGAAGGAATAGGAGATTTTTGACCTCCTTGCATTGTGGGAGGATGACAGAATCCAGGAAGCTCTGCATTCATCCCAAAGAAATTATGTTTATTAGAGATTAGCAGCGCTTTGACTCCCTTGAAGGCGGCTGCCTCACGGGGGCCCCATACCCAAGGGCCATTCTTGTCCAGGAGGCGATACAAGGATTCTGCTACCGCCGCCTTGTGGGGGAGGAAGGCGTGGTAGAAGTTCAATAGTCCCAGGAACGCCTGGAGTTCAGCCTTGGATCTGGGCAGGGGTACCTCTACGATGGCCTTTATTTTGTCCCTAGCAGGATGGAGGCCATCCGCGTCAACCATAACGCCCCCTGGTCCTGCCGTGACAAGCAGTAGAGGACGATATGCAGCCAAACTCAGCAGGTGTTACTGTGGTGATTAACACGTCGTCGAAAAATGGCGTGACTCCCGGGATCCATTTAAAAAGAGAGTCCATTAGTTGTTGGAAAAGGCCCGGGGCCATGCTCACCCCAAACTACAGTCTCTTAACCTTGAAAGCTCCTCTATGAGTGACAATCGTTTGCGTGGCAGCGGTTGCCTCATCCACCGGGAGCTGAGCCAGGTCCAGTTTCCCCTGCTTCACTTTCAGGCCTGCCTCGTGGAGGCGGTAGAGGACGATACGCAGCCAAACTCAGCAGGTGTTACTGTGGCGATTAACACGTCGAAAAACGATGTGACTCCCGGAATCCATTTAAAAAGAGAGTCCATTAGTTATTGGAAAAGGCCCGGGGCCATGCTCACCCCAAACTACAGTCTCTTAACCTTGAAAACTCCTCTATGAGTGACGATCGTTTGCATGGCGGTGGTTGCCTCATCCCCCGGGAGCTGCTGGTAGGCCTGGGCCAGGTCCAGTTTCCCAAAAATCTTTGCCCCTGCCAGGGAGGCAAGCACGTGGCTGACTACCGGGACCAGGTAAGCATGGTCCTGAAGTGCCTTATTTAACGCGCACTTGTAATCCTTTCAGATGCGGATGTCCCCATTTGGCTTAACCGGGGTGACTATCAGGGTTTCCCACGCGGCGTGGGAGATTGGCTTCAAGACTCCTTGATCCACAAGGTGGTTCAGCTCCGCGTCTATTTTTGGATGTAGCATGAATGGAACTGTTCTGGAGCGCATTCGGATGGGGGCCACGTTAGGGTCAAGTTGCAGTGACACCAGGGGGCCCGTATAGCGACCCAGGGTCCCATAAAAAATGGATGGGAACTCATTGCAGACCTCTCGCAGGGTCCCATCAGAAACGGACAGGGACTCATCGCAGACCTCTCAGAAATCCTGTGCGGCATGAGTGGCCGAGGAAGCTGATCAGGTCCCCCGTGACCACCACCAATTCCAATTGGCCATCAAACCCTTTATACTGGACCCGGAAACTCCCCACACCCTTTATCAGAATGCGATTCCTCTGAAAGTCTGTCAGGGTGAGGGTAGATGGGTGCAGGCGGGGGCCCCCATGGGGCAGAGTCTCTTAAGAGTCTCCTCTGAGATAATGGAGGCTGAGGAGCTGGAATCGAGCTCCATAGTGCAGGGGGACCCTCTATTTGGAAGCCTCAGTACCTGTTTCGCTGGATCGGTAGAGCTCTTCCTTGGATCCGTCATCCTCATAGTGGGTGTCCACTCTTCAGCAGGGCTGTGGCGGTGCTGGCTGGGCTCTGGACCCCCGGGAATGGCAGGCACATGTGATGTGCCCCATATGGCCGCACCTGTGGCACTTGGCATCCTGGAACCGGCAGGTTTTCCAGTCGTGCTTATCTCCGCAGCTTACGCACTCCTGGACAGGCCTGGAGCGTGATGCGGAGCCTTGTTCCTGGCGCCTAGAG
The DNA here is from genome assembly GCF_001447785.1 of Gekko japonicus. Lineage (NCBI taxonomy): Eukaryota > Metazoa > Chordata > Lepidosauria > Squamata > Gekkonidae > Gekko > Gekko japonicus. Next base: position 24,994 of record NW_015176535.1, on the reverse strand, counting down.
GACTGTTGGGTGTGGTGGACCCCCTCATCGGCTGTCTGGTTCAAGGTCATCATCCTGCGTCTGTTGCACAGTGGACATGGTCGAGGGATGGTTTCTCTCCCAGGCCATGGCAATAGACAGGGCAGAGGCTAGGGAGCACTTCAGAAATCCTGCGAGGCGCAGAGCTGTACCCCTTCAATCGAAATTCCCAACTGGGTGAACCACGCGCGGCCGAGGAGGTTGACCAGGTCTCCCACGACTAGGCGAGCCAGCGGAGCTCAGCCAGGTTCTCTGCTACCGATTCCCGTGGTTGTTGTTGCCGGACGTAGAAGGCCACGTGGTGCGCAATCTCCGATGGCCATGGGACAAAATGGTCCTATAGCTTCTTGATTATATCCTTGAACTGTCAGGGTGAGGGTAGATGGGCGCAGGTCGAGGGACGGTTTCTCTCCCATGCCGTGGTGGTAGACAGGGCGGAGTCCAGGGAGCACTTCTTGTCCTCCAGGATGCAGCGCCAGAGCTTCTTGTTGCTCAGCCCGAAAACTAGTTTGTTGCGGAGGGCCATTTCGAGATGGGCCCCGAGAGAGCACTCCAAGGCGAGCCGGCGGAGCTCAGCCAGGTACTCTGCTATTGATTCCCGTGGTTGTTGTTGCCGGACGTAGAAGGCCACGTGGGACGCGATCTCCGATGGCCGTGGGACGAAATGGTCCTGTAGCTTCTTGATTATATCCTTGAACGAGGCATCGGCCAGCATGGTGGGGGAGAGCAGGTTGCGAGCCAGCTCCACTGTGGCAGGACCACAGGAGTCGATGAGGAGACCTTTCTTACGTTCTTCGGTGGTGACTTCATAGAAGATTAGGATGGACTTGAGTCCCTCAACCCAGGCTTCCCAGTGATGCGGATGGGTTTGGTCGAACAAAGGGACAAGTCTCGCTCCCGGAGCGACTGCCATCATGCTGCATGGAGGTGGAGGAGGAGGTGAAGCAGGAGGTGAAGAAGGCGTGGAGACAGTCCCTGTGGACAACTCACAGGTCCCATTGGTGGGTTTAAACTTCCCGCCAAGGTTCCCATTGGTGACCGCTTGAGGTTTCAGGATCCAAGTCCCTATTGTCTCCGAGAGCCAAGCTCTAGTACAAGTCGCTGACACCTGTTGGCAGTCAGCAGACATAACACCTGATACCCAGAGTTTGCATTTTCGGCCAGATTTTAACTGAGTGGGCCTGTCACAGATATGAAGGCTTGCTTGTTTGTTCCTGACTGGCAAGATGTGGCTCCCCGGACTTCCGGTTTATAGCGACACGCTGGCGGATGCATCTCCCGGACCTCCTGGGGATGTGATCTGCGCAACAGCAGAAAGGTGGGGTGGCAACGGGTCGCTACCCCCCCCGGAGCCTTGGCAAAAGGCTCCTAGCCATGGGGCTTTTGAGGGGTGACCTCTTCACCAGTGCGATGCTGGGGAATTCAGGCACTCCTCCCCCCCGATGGTCCTGCCACTGAGTGTCCGTATGGATCTAGAGCCGCTGACTGGGACAAGCGTCAGAGATCGAGCGTTTTGAACGTGTGCTGAGCAAGGTCATGTGACCAACAATGAACAGTGAGTCGGGTTAAAGCGAATACGAGAATTAAA
>NW_015176535.1:0-23134 GCF_001447785.1 Gekko japonicus | reverse complement strand
CAATTTAAGATTAACATTTATATAAGCTATTGTTATGATCTCCTATACTTGGGGTTTTAGTTAGTAGTGGTTTTCTTTCCTTTCTCCCTAGATGTAGTTACCCCTTCCCAATTTTTCATTGTAGTTTGTAATGTATTAAAAATGCAATTAAAAATCCCTTTGGGGGGGCCTTAAAAAAAAGATGTGGCTCCCCAAGACCTTTCGCTGGAAACGAAATGGCCAGTCCACTTCTGGTTGTGGGCTGCATGGTGAAGTGTCTGCTTTGCATGCCAACAGCCTCAGGTTCTGTCCCCAAACACCTTCAGGTAAAAGGATCACGTAGTAAGTGATATGAAAGACCTCTACCTGCCACACTGGAGAGCTGCTGCCAGTCAGAGAAGACAGTACTGACCTTGCTACAAGAAGGGTTTGATTCACGCCCTGACCTGGATAGCCCAGGCAAGCCTGATTTTGTCACATCTTGGGAGCTAAGCAGGGCTGACTGTGGCAAGTACTGGGATGGGAGACCTCCGAGGAATACTAGGGCTGGACTGCAGAGAGTAACAAGCCACCTCTCTGAAACGTCCAAGTCCCACCAGGGGTCGCCAGAAGTGAACCATAACTTCCAGGCACACACACACAAATACACACACGCATACAGACAAAAATGTGTGTATGTGTATGAGCAGGGCTTTTTTTTGTAGAAAAAGTCCAGCAGGAACTCATTAGCATAATAGGCCACACCCCTGACAGCACACCTCATTAGTATATTAGGCCATACCCCATACCTTCCCTTGGCTTGCCCAGGTGCCCCGCAGCTGCGGGGACACAGGGAGGCATTTAAATGCCTCCCCAATCCTTCCAGCCCCCCCCCCCAGCCCACCCACCTTGGAGTCGCCATGGGGGGTGTTGCTCTCCAGGCCTTCCCTCTGTAGCCACGCGCGCAGCGGTTTTGGCTGTAGTGGGCGTGGCCAACTCTGAAGCCAGCCGGAACTCCGTTCCTGTGCGTTCCTGCCCAAAAATAGCCCTGTACAGTATGAGATTTCCCCCCCCTAAATCCAGTAGAACACACACAAATATGGATCTGCCTTAGACTGAACCAAACCCTTCTCTTTTTTGTGAGTATTTTTGTGCATGTGTATCTGAAGAAGTGAGCAGTGACTCATGAAAGCTCATCCCCTGCCACATATTTTGCTGGTCTTTAAGGTGCTCCTGGACTCTTGCTCTTTTCCACTGCTACAGACAGACTAACATGGCTACCCATCTTGAGCCAGCTCCCAGATCAGCTTCTATCACCACCAGGGGGAAATGCTTTTGTTTCATTTATTTACTTAATTTATACCTCGCCTTTCTCCCATCATTCCCCTCTCCTCCATTTTATCCACACAGCAACCCTGTGAGGTAGGTTAGGCTTAGAGAGTGTGACTGGCCCAACGTCACCCAGCAAGCTTCCATGGCACGAGTGGGGATTCAAACCTGGGTCTCCCAGATACTAGTCCAACACTCTTAACCATTGTCTCTCAGCTTCCATAAAGCTGCTCCTGTTTTTAATGTGACTGCATGAACTTTTGCTTGTCTCATTCGCTACTGGTGTTCTTTTATAAGCTGTGCTGATTTTTAAGGGTGGGTTTAATGTGACTCAATTTTGTTAATGGTTTTAATGATGGGGGTTGGTGGTTTTGTTGTTTATGTGACCATTTTGTTTGCCGTTTACATAGAGTATACTTTTGCAAGAACAAAAACAACAGCATAAAGTTATATATGAATAAAATAGTATGGGGGGGGAATGAGTCAAGAACTCAGAGTACCGATGATCCCCAGAGCTGGTTTCCGATTTGGTAATGGCAGAATCTGTTGCCAGCCGCTCCACAAATTGTTGACCTGCCTTCTCATCTCTATCGTTCCGCCTTGAGAAATCGAGAGGTGTAAAGGTTAATGCAGTGCCAAGAGAAGCGTTCATGACGAAGAAATCTTCAGGACTGATTTGCAAGTCAATTTCCCAATCATCCAGTCTGGCAACGTGACTTCGAAATGTTTTTCTTAATTGCTTACTAGATGCCAGGGTGCAGCCTGGTCTTAGTGTCAGCGAGCAATGTGTACGTGAATAATATCCTCGGAGAAGAAACCGAACAAGACAAGCTATCGGATGCTGTTTGCCACGGCGTCACTTGCAAATCTAGCTCATTTTCCCTATGAGAATACAGCCAGCATTGCAATTAGACTGGGATTTTGTTTTGTTTTTCAAAGCTTGAGCCACAGCTCATCAGACGGGTTCGAGAGTCTGTGCTACAACAGAGGACTTGGGCTTGTGGACTGTTAAATACCTAGGTGCAAAAGAATGCCTCAAGGCATGTGCAAAGTGTTTTTTCACCGCTGAATAATAACAACCTGTCTCTGTTATGTCTGTATTTAGGGATAACAGGGTGGATCCAATATTGCATTTCTGAGGGCACAAGGGCTTCCACCCATGCAGCCTGAAATGTACCCCAAAATCTGGTTCTTGAGGGAGAGGGAAACTCCAGGACCCAGATTTCAGCAGCTATTTCAAGTTGCTGGGAGAGGTAAAATGGGGAATTTGCACTCCATGGCTGCTGACCACTTGGGGGTCCACACATAGAAGCAGCCATTGTGCTATCATTTCACTGTCTCAGTCATTCACATCTGGACCATCTTGTCCACACAGAAAAATCCAGTTTTGAAATGATTGCGCAACAATGGCACAATATCCAACAGTGTGGCCTAACAATGCCAGGTGTGCGGGGTTTGAAATTATTCAAAAACAAGGCAAAAAAACTTTGCACAGTCTTGGAGGATTTCTTTCTTTCTCTTTCTTTCACAAAAGCTCTAGTCACGTGTTACAGCGAACACACATACAGCCTGTGTATGTGTCTGCATACACCTGTTTGTACAAAAAACCCCAACATGTTCACATTACAAATGAAACCAGGGGCCAATACCTGGATAAATGTAGGCTTTAAATCAGACATTCAGTTTTACATGCATTGAATGTAACATGAGAATTACTCAACACACATAAAGAAAAATCAAGTGTACACTGAACAGAGATTACATGTACATTCACTCTAACTTCTGAACTGGGCTAAATACTCCACTGTTCCCTGGCCTGAGTCCCAGCATTGACAGCGAGATCAAAGTTCACCCTGAAGATCTTCCTGGTTATAGGCTAAGCAAATTGTCTTGCATCCTTTTTTTGATAGAATTCAATCCAGGGTAAATGCCATAGAGTACAAAATACAGTTTTTACCAGGTTAGCTACCCTTAGGCATAGGCGTAATCTTCGTGGGGGCGGCGGGGCTTCAGCCCCCGCCGAAATTTTCAGGAAGGTGCCCAGCCTCCCCCGGGAGCCACCCTTGCTCCTAGCAAAGCAATGCCTCTGGCCCAGCCCCAGCCCCCCCCGGGAAATTGGAAAGTCTACACCCTTGCCCTTAGGTGGTGGCTGGAGCTCCCAAGTGACAGAGGCCAGTTTACTGGGAGAAAATGGCCGCTTTGGAACGTGGACTCTGTGACATTGTACCCCGTTGAAGTCCCTCCCTTCCCTGAACCCAAGGTCCATCCTCCTCAGGCTCCATCCCTAAAATCTCTAGGTACTTCCCAACTTGGAGCCGGCAACTGTTGGAAGAACCAGATGCAATGACACAGTGCCTCAGCCTCCAGAGGCAAATGACCACAGAGTTGCAGGCAGATAGGCAAACACTAAGAATCTCCCTGTTTACTGTCACTGAATCCCTTTGAAGGGTAGATCAACACGCTTTAGGGAAAAACAACTCCCTCCCTCCCTCTCCCACCCCTTCCATGCACACAACATGAAGATGCAGGATGCTGCTCAGCATCTGCATCCATCTCCTAGTTAGATAGTATAGGGACTGCCCTTCTCTCTCTACCCTGGACTATCTATCATGTATTTCTAGAATAAAGCCAGAGGTCATTTCGGGGGGGAACGCGGGGGAACGCAGTTCCCCCGGGTGAGGTGCAGGGGGGGGGGCACATGACGAAGCCCCACCCCCTGCTTCCGGCCGCCCCGCTTCCAGCCCTCATTCAGCCAGGAGGAGGCAGGAGAAGAGGGAGGGTAAGTTGCTTCCTCCCCGCCTCTCCCCGGCCCTGCCTGCCTGGGATCAGGGAGGGCCTTGGCGGGGCTTCCTTGCACTCCCACTGGCCTTGCAGGTCCACCGCTGGGCCCCTGATGTTAGGGGGTGTGGCATATGCTAATGAGTTATGCTAATGAGTTCCCCTAGCTCTTTTTCTACGAAATGACCCCTGAATAAAGCAGTTATTATTTTGTTTCAGCTAAAACATGGCTCTGTGTAACTTTGTAGTCTTGCAAGCGAATGGTAGGTTCGGGACAAGCACTACTGTGTTAAAGCCAAGTGCACTCTGTTAAGCTAAAGAAGGATCTGGGCCACCAAAACCAGTACCCTTCCTACAGAAACCCTAGCTTTCACAAGGTCAATTCCAATTAGTTTAATCTTGAGAATCTATTTTATTTCATCTGTTTGCCATCCCTGTGGCTGTGGAGAAAAGCCTAGAAACAGGTTGTCAATTAAGATATAAAGCATTAAACTTATAATTCTACTAACAAAATTTAGAATAGTGATTTCTTTGAGTTTAATTATTATGGCTTGCTTTCAGCACCCCAGGTAGAGCCATTTACATTGGATTGAAACATATATATCTCTATTACATTTTCATCTTGCCTTTCCTCCAGGGAACTCATGATACAGGATTCTTCTATCTTCCACATTATCCTCGCAAATGCAATATGCCATAATTTAATTGACTTTCTGATTTCTCAACATTTTTAGTCATAGAATTCTTCCATTTGCTACAGAGCAAGTCTCTAGCCAGTTAAAACTGAACACAATGTAAACATCAAAATGTTTCCCTAAAATTCTGAAATGTGTTTGCTTTTAGACACTTAAAACCCTTTATTAAAAAAAATAAGGCAACATCTTGAGAAAATCACAGCATATAGCATTTTTGGCATACATTTTGACATTTTGTGAAGAGTTTAAATATTAAAATTGTGCAGTTTTAAATTGGTTTTGATGCTTCATCAAACATTGCCTTTTCCAAAAGCTGTAGGAAATGGCCAATTTTTGTAACTTTTTGTCCCTATATGGTTGTCAGCCTTGTGAAGGATATTATTTGAGAGGGTAAGTGATGCATTTCCTACCTGCATGTACTTGGGATATTCCCCAATGCTTGCAATGTGCCTAATTGGATTTAGATGAAAGGTGAAATCAACAACATCTCTGCAAGAATTCTAAACTGCTGATATGAAGGTGAAACATCCCCAGGGCTGACGCTCTACTTTAAAAAGAAAAACTCAGGTACCCAAGGACAAAATGCACGTGCCTCTTGTCAACTGAGAAAGGCACCTAAACATTTATATAATTGTAAAAGGTAAAGGTAAAGGTTCCCTTGCTCGAAAGCCAGTCGAATCTGACTCTAGGGTTGCGGTGCTCATCTCCGTTTCAAAGCCGAAGAGCCAGCGCTGTCCGAAGACGTTTCCGTGGTCATGTGGCAGGCATGACTAAACACCAAGGCGCACGGAACGCTGTTACCTTCCCACCGAAGTGGTACCTATTTACCTCCTTGCAATTTCTTGCTTTCGAACTGCTAGGTTGGCAGGAGCTGGAACTAGAGATGGGAGCTCACTCCATCATGCGGCACCCAGGTCTCAAACTGCTGAACTACTGACCTTCCACAGCCTGCAGTTCAGCGTCTTAACCACTTGAGCCACCGCAGCTCCATTATATAATTGTACTTAACTGCTAAAACACAAAGGTTTTTTTTTCTAGTGAGAAGATGAGAGTGTCCCATTTGACCACTGAAAAAGCTGTGCTTGGGATCATGAGGCCTACATGGGTAAAAGCCATGTGGATCAGGAGCTAAAGTAAGGAGGGAAAATTAAATGTGATTGAAGAGGAAAGCTGGCAGGATCCAACCCATTGCTTGGAGAAAGATATCCCTAACCCTAAAGTATTTCCTACTTTCACCTGGATGGTCCAGGCTAGCCCGATTTTGGAAGCTAGGCAGGGTCATAAGAACATAAGAGAAGCCATGTTGGATTAGGCCAATGGCCCATCCAGTCCAACAGTTCGTATCACACAGTGACCAAAACCCAAGTGCCAGCAGGGCCAGAACTCTGTAAGCCCTCCCACTGTTGCCCCTCAAGCACCTGGTTACTACTTTTATGGGAGACCTCCAAGGAAGTCCAAGGTTGCTGCACAGAGACAGGCAATAGCAAACTACCTCTGTCTATCTCTTGCCTTGAAAACCCTATTGGGTCACCATAGGTCGGCTGTGGCTTGGCAGCACTTTACACAAAATGACACTTGAACTGTTTTTGGCCCCCTGCATTCGATGCCAGCAGTATGGGATCTGCTGCAGTCCAACTCCTTCCTCCTCCACAGCGATAATGAGAGATGGCCCAGTGCTATGTAGACCATCAAGAAGAAGACTTGTAGATAGCAACCAGCCATATGCTGTGTTGTGTATTAAGATAGACTACACATGCGCTTGGGTTCGCACGTGGTCAGGCGAACAAGCGCAGCTTAAGGTTCTATAACGATAGCGGGCGAGGATTCAAGAACTAGTCTATCGGCCACCTCCGATCCTGCGCCCAGTCTGTGATGGGTAGCCACCATGTAAATAGCCTATCACGGGAAGTGGGGTGTGTGTTGGGTGTGGTGTGTTTCACAGATTTAAGCGGGGTCACGGCCCTGCAAGTTGTCTTGTTTTTAACCAGGTTCCAATAAACCATGAGCTGATCACTTCTGTGCTTTCAAACCCAGTGCATTACATGCTGGATGATCCTGGGTCTTGCATGTCTTTTTGTTTAAGTGATTCCATAGATTGGCTTTGGTTCTCTATTTTCTGGTTTTATTGTTGTTGTTTTTTCCTTCCCATTATGAACTAACTTTGCTTCATTATCTGAATGTCCCTATTCATTAACCATCCAGCAGGGGCTATAATTATTTCTGAATCATTCAGCATTTGTTTATCTCTTCCTTGGACCAAAACCATTACCTCATTCTCTGAATAGAGAAGAGATTTTTGGTGGGATGTTCTATGGGCAGATACCTATAACAAGAGATTTCCAAGTAAGTGACAACCACTAATCTCCCTTCACCCATGTAAAAAGATTACGCAAATATATTTGTTTCATTTCTTTATTTTCAGAATGATCACCAGATTGAAACTTTAGCTATCATTACTAGGCTTATTTTTTAAATAATCGTGCATATACCACTGCATTGTGTCTAAATACATAATTGCTCAGATAGATGCTGCATTAATGATAATCCTAATAAATGACCATGTGTATTCATGTTTGTGTTTGTGTGTGCAAAATTTGCAGAACATGCCAATGAAGAATGAAAGGGATATTGCAATTATGGCTATGGTGACGAGATGTGAAGAGAAAAAAAGAAGAAGCATCTTTTAAATGAATTGGCTTCCTTTCATCATGTAGTTTAAAGGAAGCAATTATATATGCATATGTGTGTATATATATATGTGATTAAGTTACTGTGAATCTTTGGTTTTACTGTCAGAAAGTCCTAATGAGCTGAATGAGAATAACTGCTCTGGATATAATTTACAAATGCTGAGTGTTAAGTAGGTTTACTTAGAAGCACATAGCATTAAATTAGATGGGATTTACTCTGTAATGTACTCCGCCATTACCACGTGCGCGACTGTTGGACCATACGGTCAAGCAAAGCCCTGAAGCTTCGCTCAGGGAGAACAATAGCCAAGCGGATCCTAGCCCGCACCTATCAGAAGGCCAGGTCCGCAGCCAAGAGCCTATGGGACTCTCGGCTACTGTAAATAGCCTATAGGAAGTAGAGGGTGTGTTTTGGTGGTGGGTTTTCTGGGCATATATACCGGCCTGCGAGCCGGCACTCTTCGTCTTGTTCCTACCTGCTGAATAAAAGTACTTTGCTGAAATCACTCAACGTTCTCAGTACTTTTCATACTCTGAAGGTAGTATTTGCAGGATCACAGTATGAACACTGTAATTATGTGTTGCTGTGTTAGTTCTAGCACTCATGCTTTTAAAACGCCTTACATCCTTCTCCTCAATGTTATGCTGTCTGGCCATCCTCTACCTGCCAATCTTTTCCTTATAAGACTCAGACTCTGTTTCTGAAGTGTGAAGCCTGTCTTTATGCAAGCAGTCCTTCGGCGAAGCATTGTGCAACCATCTCATCCTTTATGTTACCCCGCCCCTGTTCTACCCATTCTCCATCCCTTTCTGTAAAAGACCTAAGCATAGCAAACAGAGGAAACATTCTGATTAGACCTACAAAGCAAATGAAGTAGTATTTCGGAAGGTACAATGTGGTCTGGGCAAGTGCTGAGAAAGCCAGTTTAGTTCAGTGAATATGGAGTTTGGGTTCATGTTCCCGAACCAACAGTTTAGCATTGGTTTGACTTCCAAGTTGATCAGGTTAGGAGAGGTATGCAGTTTGGACCAGCTGCTTTCCGCTTTGTTCTACCATGTCAAGGCCTCACTTGAGCAAATAATGGCAGTTATGAAAATATGGCCATTTAGAAGGTGAGCTTCAAGTCCTCATGGTTTTGTGCAAAGTGGGAATAATTTAGGTCTACAGGCAGGGAGGTCCCTCCCTGAGTGTGTAGGCTCAACCAAACCTGCCACTTGTTAAGGTCAGGTAACCGGGAGTGATACCAGAGTGGTCAGACATGGTACCAAAAAGGGTTTGGGGCACCTTCTCAATCACAAGATGAGAAGCAGAGAAGAACCAGAGCTGAATGGTTGTGTCAGAAGAGGAGAGAGGGAGGGCAATATGTCTTCCTGCATCCTCAGTGCCCAGCAGTTCTGGCCACACCTACACCAGAATTGGGGGGGGGGGCATGAGAGCCAGTTTGGTGTACTGGTTAAGAGTGGCAGACTCTAATCTGGAGAACCGGGTTTGATCCCCCACTTCTCCACATGCAGTCAGCTGGGTGACCTTGGGTCAATCACAGTTCTCTCAGAGCTGTTCTCTCATGAGCAGTTCTCGAAAGAGCTCTCTCAGCCCCACCTACCTCACAGGGTGTCTGTTGTGGGGAGAGGAGGGGAAGGAGATTGTAAGCCACTCTGAGACTCCTTCAGGTAGTGAAGGACAGGACATAAATGCAACTCTTCTTCTTCTTCTCTTTGATAAGGTACATTACACTTTCCTAGAGGACCTGTACTGGGACCTGTCGAGTGTAAGGTGAGGAGAAAGAGATTAAGCTTTAGCAAGTTCCCTTTTAAAGCTGGTTGAAATGGAGATAAAATTGGTAAGCACCCTAGGCATCACTTGGCAGGATGAGTGCGGCTTCCTCAGACCAATTTCTCAAGACTACAGAGTTGAGCAAAAACTGGGACAGGCACCATCATAGGAAGATGACCTCCCGGCTGCACAGACTCATACAGACTGTTAACTGTTCTATGGGATGGAAAGTTGTGTTGGATTTCCTACTGCAGGTTCTCCAAGCTGGCACTAAAATAGTGGTGCTATCTGTTTGCTGTTGTAATTTTGTTTATCAGTTTCATGTTTTCAATATTTGGTGTCTCCTAGGCCACTTTAGGGCTGCGGTGGCTCAGAGGTTAAGATGCTGAGCTGCAGACTAGAAGGTCTGTAGTTCAGCAGTTCGAGACCCGAGTGTGATGGAATGAGCTCTCGTCTCTGGCCCCAGCTCCTGCCAACCTAGCAGTTTGAAAGCAAGAAATTGCAAGTAGATAAATAGGTACCACTTCGGTGGGAAGGTAGCAGTATTCTGTGCGCCTTGGCATTTAGTCATGCCGGCCACATGACCACGGAAATGTCTTCAGACAACACTGGCTCTTCGGCTTGGAAACGGAGATGAGCACTGCCCCCTAGAGTCGGATTCGACTGACTTTCGAGCAAGGGAAAACTTTTACCTTTTAGGCCACTTTAGAAAGAAAGAATAGATTCAAAATATACTACTGAGCATTTGTGTAAACAATGGGCTTAAGAGGCATGATAATAGAAAGAGGGAGGGAAGATATTCAGCATGTGTAAAGTGTCGTCAAATCATAGCCAACTTATGGTGAACGTAGGGTTTTCAAGGCAAGGGGCATTCAGAGGTCCTTGAGTTCCATGGTCGACTCTGCTTAGCTTCCAAGATCTGACAATACTGGGCTAGCTTGTACCCCAGCAATTTTCTGCAAGATGTTTTAGTGCATAACTGCAAATTCTCACATCTGTTTGATTTTTTAAAATCTATTTGTGCACTGTGGCAGCACCTTCGAGTCATAGAACTCCAGTGCTGAAATTGGTTATGCCCTCCCTCCAAACTCTGAAATGGTTGGAATGTTTCAGTGGAATTCGATGATGTTTTTATGCAGTTTGGTGTAGTGTTTTTATGCAGTTTGGTGTAGTGGTTAAGTGCGCAGACTCTAATCTGGGAGAACCGGGTTTGATTCCCCACTCCTCCACTTGCACCTGCTGATGTGACCTTGGGTCAGTCACAAGCTCTGGCACAGCTGTCCTTGAAAAAGAGCAGATTGTGTCAGAGTTCTCTCAGCCCCACCCACCTCACAGGGTGTCTGTTGTGGGAAGGGGAAGGGAAAGGAGTTTGTAAGCCACTCTGAGACTCCAAGTGAAGGGCGGGGTATAAATCCAATCTCTTCCTCTTCCTCCTCTTCCTCCTCCTCCTCCTCCTCCTCCTCCTCTTCTTCTTCTTCTTCTTCTTCTTCTTCTTCTTCTTCTTCTTCTTCTTCTTCTTCTTCTTCATCATCATCATCATCATCATCATCATAATGCAAATCAAAGTAATAGTAAAGAAAGATGCAAAAGGGAGTGGCCATCAGCTGCAAAGATGCAAAAGGGAGAGGCCATCAGCTTCAGGAAAGCCAGCATGGTGCAGTGGTTGGAGTTTTGGGCAGCATCTGGAAGAGCCAGGTTCGAATCTTCAGTCTGCCAGGAAGCTCACTGGGTGACCTTCAGCCAGTCACTCTCTCAGACTAACCTATTTCACAGGGTCGTTGTTGTGAGGATGACATACAGGAGGGGAGGATGATGTAAGCTATTTTGAATCTCTGTAGGGACAGATGTGGAGAATACAACTCTAACCCAGAGTACTGGACTGGATGGACCTGTGGCTGGATCCATCACAACAGTTCTTTTGGCTGCTTTCACCACTTCCTAAATCACAGAAACTGTGTGTGTCCGCACATAAGGCATACAGAGAACCTGTGAAGCATCATGTTGCCAGCTCTGGGTTGGAAAATTCCTGGAGTTTTTTTGTGAGTGGAGCTTTGTGGTTGGGATTTGAGGAGGGGATGGAGTTAGCAGGGCAAAATGCCACAGAGCCCACCCTCCAAAACTGCCATTTTCTCCAAGAACTATCTCTGTAGTCTGGAGCTCAATTGTAATTCTGGGAGACAACCCAAGTGAAACATTGTAAACATGACATCTTAGAAGGTTCCAGAGACACAGTAGTAAACAAGACACTTCCTTGTGTGTTCTGAAAGCAGTAAGTAATTTGAGCAGGTAATGACTAAGGCTCAATTTAATCAAGTAGGCTACAGAAGAGAAAATAGAAATGGGAACGCCTTTTGATTAAAGACATAAACAGTGTTGGTGCTGTTGTTTCCATCCACAGACAACACAAGCAAAGATAAATTGATTTCTTTGTTGCACTGCTGATGGCATTTGCTTTTTATGCAAAAGTTGCCTGCCTCGCTTGATGATTAATGTACCACATGGAGGTATTCGTATTGTTCAGCCTCTGTTCCACTTCACTATTATCTAATCTATATCTAGACATTCAGTGGGACAAAGACTCTTGTTCTTTGGAGATGAGAAAGATGCCACAAGATAAAGAAATAGGAATTTGTGAAAGACCTATAACCCTTGATAATTACACTTGAGAAACACTGTGGGTCTTTTTTGCATCATTAATCACAGTGTGCACCAACCATGTTTCTACCTTTTGATCAATGTTTTCCCCCAAGTCCCCTTCCAATTAAAGCAAGATTGTATTCCATCCACACATAATAGGAGGAATAGCCTTATTTCAGAGGCATAACAGTGCTATTTATCCCTAAACCCCTACGTATATGTATGTGAGTATGTACACACACACACGCACAACTTGTGATGCACTAAGCTAAGCACAGTCCACCAGTTATACATTATCATAGAGTGCCGTTTGCCCCGATACTATTGGTCAATTTCACACCCGAAGCCGCGGGGCTGCATTTTGACTCGCGGCTTCACCCGATTTCCCCCGCAGTTTCTGTCGTAAAAATGCACCTGTAGCACTTGTCAGTCTAAACTAACCCTGTATAAAGTGTTACCTGCACCTCTAGGTTCGTAATGGTCTGGTGAGTGCCCCTTACCAAGGCGGGTAGAATGTTAAAAGAAAGTTAGCTGGAATGCAATACAAGGTTATTTAAACAATAAAATAGTTTATTAGCTAAAGACAAGCAAGAAATACAAACAGAATACTTCTTAAAAAAGAGACAGTCAGTGGTTATATATACAGAACAAAGATTTCCCCATGCACAGAAGCTTCTGGACTGGCCCAGAGAGATCACAAAAGACAAAGCCTTCCCTGGATCTCTGAGAGTCAGTGCTGAAATGAAGCGTCTTGCCTTCTTTTATACCATATTGGTCCCATACATTTCGATAGAGCTATAGAAATTATAAACTGTAGCAATTACTCTAACTGCCCTGGTAATGTGGGCCATTATGCCCCAGGAAATGTTCCCACATTCCAGAGGCAATGGGGTTACCCTGATGCTTTTAGGAAAACAATGTAAGATAGCACCTAAATTTTTAAATGACAAACACAAGAATCCTTAAAATTTCAGGATGTTCTTTGTTTACTTGAATCAGGGCAGACAGCCAGGCATTGTCTAATGGCTGGAGGTGTGATGTGAGTTTCTGCATGTAGGCAAGCCTTTAGTATTGCAAATATTCTGGCTTCCTTGACTTAATGGCAGGTGCATACCAATCTTTTATTTTTAAACGTTTCCAAATTCTTTAGATTCATGAACAATGTAATGCAAATGTTGGTTCCTGTGTATGTGATGGAGGAAAGATACCTCTTGAGACAAAGGCTTAGAAAAATCATGTTGGGAGTCATGTTTACTGTGCTGATAGCTGCTTGGAAAGTTACAGAAATAGATGAGAGAAAAACATTATGATTGGCTGCAGTGCTATTTGCCTTTTTGTTCTCTGGACAATATTATTTTCAGAAGAAAATTCCATTTCCCTCCTTCTTCCCTGAATTTATGAAACTGTAAATCCCCCCACCTTTATGTACCTCTTCAAGCACAGGATACTCCCCAAAGCCTAGACACACACAATACTGCTGACTTTAGGGCTAGATCACCTGAGGCCCAACTATTTTATTTTTCTCACAACAGTTTCCTGATGCTGTTTTTTGAGGATCACAAAACTGCGGAGGAAATCGGGCGAAGCCGCGAGTCAAATGCAGCCCTGCGGCTTCAGGTGTGAAATTGACCAATAGTATAGGGGCAAACGGCGACGCAACATCGAGGCAGCTCTAGTGCGAAATCAGCCTCAGAATCTGTTTTGGAGCTTTCTGCCTTGAAATGGGCAAAACTTGGCTGCGGTGCTATTTGCCTTTTTGTTCCCTGGACAATATTCTTTTCAGAAGAAAATTCTATTTCCCACCTTCTTCCCTGAATTTATGAAACCGTAAATCCCCCCACCTTTATGTATCTCTTCAAGCACAGGATACTCCCCAAAGCCTAGACACACACAATACTGCTGACTTTAGGGCTAGATCACCTGAGGCGTTTGTTGGTCAACTGACCAATTGACCCCGATGAATGGTACTCCTGCTACCCACTGGATTTCATCACCAGAACCTTTAAGAAGTGTGTCTGTGCACGAAAGCTCATACCTTGAATAAACCTATGTTGGTCTTAAAGGTTCCACTGGACTCAAAATTTGTTCTACTGTTTCAGACCAACACGGCTGCCCACCTGGATCTTTATTCCCTCAGCCGTCCTTCCCACCCCTGATGACAGTTTGGTGTAGTGGTTAAGTGAGTGGACTCTAATCTGGGAGTACCGGGTATGATTCCCCACTCCTCCACTCGTAGCTGCTGGATGACCTTGGGCAAGCCATAGTTCTGTCAGAGCTGTCCTTGAAAGAGTAGTTCTCGAGAGAGCTCTCTCAGCCCCGCCTACCTCACAGGGTGTCTGTTGTGGGGAGGGGAAAGGAGGTTTTTTTAAAAAAACAAAACATATTTTTATTGCTTTTCTAAAACTACAGTACTACAGGGTTGGGGGATGGGAACAGTCTAAAACTAGAGTACCAAGGATCATTATTACAAAAGTTTGAAGTTGTTGATGAATCTCTTTTGTCAGAATAGTAAAGCGTGAGAGATAATACTATAAAAATATCAAATTAAAAGGCAAACAATCACAAACTTATTTGGCTGTAATCGTATATCTTAGTTGACAATAAATGCTATAGTGTAAATATCATTAGTTTGGAGTTATGCATTAAGAATAAACATCAGGCTATCGAAATTAAGCTATTTTGCATTTTCCTCTCCTCTTGTCAAAGTCCAAATTAGTTTTTAAATGCTTTTGGGGTAGCAACCCCTAGTTCTGCTTCAAAATCATAGGGTTTTGCCAGACTGATCGAATTGATATCAGAGTCTTTCCCATCCTTCTCTCTCTTCTTCTTCTGCATTTTTATTCTCCTCCACTTTCTCAGGTTCCTCTTCCGCTTTCTGTTGTTGTTTCAGGAACATCTGCTTTATTTCTTTCTCGCTGAAATTTTAAGTTCCTTTTGCAACGTATACAGCTTGTTGCTAAAGTGGTCATCTGATCCAGTAGAGGGCGTAAATCTGCAGCAATCTGTTTGGGGAAGTCTATGGTAGCTTCTGGTCTGGTAGCCAGTGATGATGTGCTCGCCGTTCCTGTTATAAGTTTAGTTTTTGATGCCATTTATTCTGCTTGCTGTGTCATTGTTTACACAAGAGGAAAGTTTAAAAGTTCTCCATAAGTCTGGTGATTTATCACTTTCTTGCGGGTCCGCCGCACACGCCGTTGTAATCCGCTTCCTTCAAGCCGCCTTTTCCACCTCCCACTTTAAATTCAGTCTTTTTGGGATCGGGCATTCCCCTCCCCCTTCTGCTTGTTTGGGGCTTTGAGGCAGCTTTGCTGTTATCATTTTATCGATTGTTTGCTGGGTCATAGCTTCACTCACGTTTGTACTTGCATTTGTTGCGTCGATAGAGAAGAGCGTTCCTTAGGATCCTTGTGCGCTCTGTCCGATGTGCGCCTCTTGGAGCCATGCTGGCTCCGTGCTGTGGGGGCCTTTAGGGGCAAAAAGGTGCCTCAATCCTTTGGCTTCTGCCTTGGGAGAGGCACCTCTCGCACCCCAGGCTGCGTCCCCCCTCCAGGGGACCTGGGGGGTCCAAGATCAACTCAGACCCCCCCCCCATTGGCACGTTTGTGGGGCGCTCACATCAGAGCTATGATGGAGCATGCCCGCTTGCGAGTTGCCAAAAACCAGAAGTCAGGAAAGGAGTTTGTAAGCCGCTCTGAGACTCCGGGGGAAGGTATAAATCTAATCTCCTCCTCCTCGTCATCCTCCTCCTCCTGGTAGAATCAACCAGGGGGACTGCTCTGGAAAGATCTCATGTTTTGATGTACCTGCCAGGGAGCCATCAGGAGGAGACAGAGGAATTTGTGGCATTCCCACTTGGCAGAGGCACCCCCAAAACTATCCCTTACTCCATCACATGTGACTTTGCAGCCTGCCTGTGAAAAATAGAAGAGCAGGAGACTCTCGGTGGTGGTCGGAGTTCTGCCTCCCTTTCTTCTCTCACCCTGCTCTCCCTTCGGTCTCTGATAAACTGCCTCCTTAAACAGGAGGGGCAAAAAGGCTAATTTGTCCCAGGGCTTACATTCTCATAGGGATGGTTGTGACTGAATGGATGCGGGTGAAGAGAGTGCTGAGAGAAAGAGACAATCTATTTCATTTTTTTAAAGTGCTTCCATCCACATGCAGGTCTGGAAGGTTTAAGGGGAAAAAGCCATATGATAACAGGAACAGAATTATTTATCTGCCAAAATGTGTTTCTGTCTCACTGGATAAAATTAGAAGTGAACACATTGAGATAGTATCTGCTTCTTCAGGAATCATTTCTTAGTTTCTTTTGAAGTTGTATCGTATTAATTCAATAAGCAAATAATTTGTGGGGGGGTATGAAGAGGAAAATCAAATAACAAATAGTCTTCCTCTCCCAAAATCCTAGAACTTGAGGGCATCCAGTGAAACTGATGGGCAGTAAGTTCAGGATGGCAAAAGGAAATACTGCTTTACACAGAGAGTGATTAAAATGTGGAATTCACTGCCAGAGGATGTAGTGATGGCCACAGGAATAAATAGCTTTAAAACGGGATTATATAGATTCATCTCTATCAACAGCTTCTAGCCATGGTGACTGAGGGGAACCTCCACATTCAGAGGTACTAACTTTGAATCCCAGAGCCAGGAGGCAACAGAACGGGAAGGCTTCAGCCTCTATGCCCTCTTGTTGGGCTTTCAGAGGAACTGGTTGGCCACTATGTGAAACAGGATGCTGGACTAGATGGACCACCAGTCTGATCCAGTTGGGCTCTTCTTATGTAGAAAAATGAATGTTGGTCATTTGATTATATTTCACACTGACAAGTTAATTGCATAGTATTTCCACCTAATTCACTTGATCACTCAATCTCACCTAATTCTCCTCCTTACTACAGCCCATAGCCTACATGGCTTTTGTCTGTGCAGACTCCATGACCCCCAGCATAATGCTTTGCTGGCCAAAGGGAATTCACCAGTGGAAAAACTGGTTGGATTACAATTGCCAGCTTCCGTCTGAATGGGGATTCGAACCTAAATCCCTCCAGTTTGCACTAAACCCTCTAACTACTTCAACACATTGCTTCTCAATCTGTGAGTGGTTGTATATCTGGTAGAGTTAGTACAATGAAAAAAGGTAAAGGTAAAGGTCCCCTTGCTCGAAAGCCAGTTGAATCCGATTCTAGGGTTGCGGTGCTCATCTCCATTTCAAAGCCGAAGAGCCAGCGCTGTCCGAATACGTTTCCGTGGTCATGTGGCTGGCATGACTAAACACCAAGGTGCACGGAACGCTGTTACCTTCCCACTGAAGTGGTCCCTATTTATCTACTTGCAATTTCTTGCTTTTGAACTGCTAGGTTGGCAGGAGCTGGAACTAGAGACGGGAGCTCACTCCGTCATGTGGCACCCTGGGTCTCGAACTGCTGAACTACCGACCTTCCACAGCCTGCAGTTCAGCGTCTTAACCACTTGAGCCACCACAGCTCCTACTTCGTACAATGAACTGTAGTTTAAATTAGCCACAGAATTGCTCCTGATCTCCAGACTACAGAGGTCACTTCACCTGAGGAAATGGCTGCTTTGGAATGTGGACTCGGTAGTATCACTTCCCCACTGAGCTCCCTCCACTCCCCAAATTCCACCCTCCCCATGTATTGCCCCCAAATCTCCAGGAATTTCCCAGGCCTGAGTTGGTAACCCTAGGTTGGATCAATCCTATTGGCAGGCAGCAGCTCCCCAGGGTCTCAGAGAGAGAACTTCCCTAGCAAGCACTACTCTATAACTGGAGATTCCGCAGAGTGAACTTGTGAGCTTCAGCATACATGAACCTCTGCTCTACCACTCAGCTATAACCCCTTCCGTTTATGACCACATTTAAACTTATTTAGCTGTAATTGTATATCTTCGTCGACAATAAATATCATTACACTAGTGTAAATATCATTAGTTTGGAGTTATGCGTTAAGAATAAACATCAAGCTATCGAAATTAAGCTATTTTGCATTTTCCGCTCCTCTTGTCAAAGCCCAAATTAGTTTTTAAATGCTTTTGGGGGTAGCAACCCCTAGTTCTGCTTCAAAATCATAGGGTTTTGCCTGACTGATCAAATTTATATCAGAGTCTTTCCCATCCTTCTCTCTCTTCTTCTCTGCGTCTTTATTCTCCTCCACTTTCTCAGGTTCCTCTTCCGCTTTCTGTTGTTGTTTCAGGAACATCTGCTTTATTTCTTTCTCGCTGAAATTTTGTTCTGCTCTACCACTCACCTATAACCCCTTCCGTTTATGACCACATTCAGATGTCACTATAAACTGTGAATGACTTAAATTGTAGTTTGTTGTACAAACCTGGTTAGTCAGATAGATGGATAGATGGATAGATGGATAGATGGATAGACAGACAGACAGACAGACAGACAGACAGACAGACAGATAGATAGATAACGGACAGACATGGATAGAGATAAATCCTCATTCAGTCACCTTTTCTCTCGACATAACCTATCTGCCTAGATATCTGCCTAGATTGTTGTGAGGAGAAAATGGAAGAAGGAAGACCCATATATATCACCTTGGACTCTGTGGAGGCAAGGCAGGATAAAAATATAAATGGGGAGACCATTTGTTAGTCTGTTGCTCGCTTGTTTCCCTGCTTCCAAGCAGAATCCTCAGATACAAAATGAATCAGAGACAGAGATGTCAAAATATCCAGTCAGAGGACAGAAAACTTAGTGACAGCAGTGAGGGATGCAATTTTTCTTCATATTTTATTTTCCTTGATTTATTTATTCAATACGGGGACACTTTTGTGATGAACAGTGACAAAACATGTGACACATTACCTCGGTTTGGTGCCCAAAGGCACAAGCAGTTTAATAAATTATGGTGGCATCCACAAAGAGCTTCTGTTCTGTGTTTCCCGCTTCCCCCAAATGCTGCAGATTTTATTTTACTTTCCGCACAACACTTTCATGCTTTATTTGACCTTCCCTGGCTTTGCAGTGGGTTTCCACAAAGTTCTTTTAGTACAATCTTCCCTTTAAAAAAACATACTGAAAGCAGGTTAAAAGAAAGGGGGGACCAGAAGGTGTGGATTTGCACGCCCAGCACCAATTCCCCATCACCATCACTCCCAATATGAAGATGGGACAGACTGGTTGTGAATGCATGTCATACATGTTCACCTGTGTTGCAATGTGTTTTCAGATGCGAGGTGCCTGAATGTGTACACTGGATGCAAAGTTCCCATTTATGTTTAAGGTTGCTAGCTCTGGGTTGGGAAATGCCTTGAGATTTGGTGAGGGACCATAATGCCATAGGGTCAACCCTTCAAAAGCAGCCATTTTCTCCAGGGGAACTGATCCTGGTCATCTGGAGATCCCTTGTAATAGTGGAATATTGCCAGGTGCCACCTGGAGGTTGACAGCCCTATTCACGTTATATGTAATAATGAGGCTTATTGTTTGTCACATTGCCACGTAGAAGGAAATGCATATCTCATGAACACATGAAACTGCCTTATACTGGAACGGACCCTTGGTCCATCAAGAGCCAGTTTGGTGTAGTAGTTAAGTGTGCGGACTCTAATCTGGGAGAACCGGGTTTGATTCCCCACTCCTCCATTTGCAGCTGCTGGATGACCTTGGGCAAGCCATAGTTCTGTCAGAGGTGTTCTTAAAAAGAGCAGTTTCTGTCAGAGCTCTCTCAGCCCCACCTACCTCATAGGGTGTCTGTTGTGGGGAGGGGAAGGGAACGGAGTTTGTAAGCCGCTCTGAGACTTTGAGTGAAGGCTGGGGGATAAATCCAGTCTCCTCCTCCTCCTTCTTCATTGCCTACTCAGGCTGGCAGTCTCTCTCCAGGGTCTCAGGCCTTTAACTTCACCTGCTGCTTGGACCTTTTTAACTGGAAATACCGGGGATTTGGACCTGGGACCTTCTGCACACCAAGCAGATGCTCTACCACTGAGCCACAGCCCCTCTGCTCTCCAGTGAATGTTCCTGCTTGTGTGTGTATGGCTCCATAAGATGATTCTTGGGTTTAGATCTACAAATTTTGATGTAATCCTGTAATGCATTTAGTTGGTTTCTGCTAACAAAACAAGAAAAGAAAGAAAATGGGAAAGAAATGAACAAAATAAGTAAACTAGGTAATGCAAATTTATGAAATCATCTATTGCAAGATGCTAAACATGCCATTTTGGAAAGAATGGGAAGGTATTCCTTTTAAAATGCAGGTGGTAGAATGATTTTACCATTTGCTAATAGTTCAACAATCTAGACATGTAATCCCCCCCATCCTGAAGTCTTTGAAGAAAATATGACTCACAGCAGAATGTATTACTCTGAATAACAGTACAGCATTTACATTATTTTTGTTATCCCAAGAGATGTTCTGTTAATTTTCCTCCTTGTGGCAAGTATCATTAAGAATAAAACAACAGAAATTTGATGACGTCTCCATTTAATCTTGGCTTAGGGACAGTAATACCCATTAACAGAAGTGGCTTTCTAAGTGGGGAGGATTACCTCTCAGGGGAGCTTCCTTAATTGAGAAAAGGTTAGGAGCACATTATAGTTCTCAAAGTACTTCCCCAAGACAATGGGGAAGCAGACGTTTTATATGAATGAATCTGGGTTTGGCCAACTGTAGTTTCTAGGAACATGGAAGTAACAAGTGTTTTACCTGAAGTTTATCATGACTATTTATTGTCAGACCCTGATGCTGGGAAAGATTGAAGGTCAAAGAAGACGGGGACGGCAAAGGATGAGATGGTTAGACAGTGTCATAGATGCAACGGACATGAAATTGAGCAAACTTCAGAGGACGGTGGAAGACAGGAAGGCCTGGCGTGATCTGGTCCATGGGGTCGCGAAGAGTCGGACTCGACTGTGCGACTGAACAACAACAACAACAAATTTATTGTATACCACACCATATTTAAATATAGAGAAAAGCAAAGGACCCCTTGCTACAATTCCT
Source organism: Gekko japonicus (assembly GCF_001447785.1). Taxonomy (NCBI): domain Eukaryota; kingdom Metazoa; phylum Chordata; class Lepidosauria; order Squamata; family Gekkonidae; genus Gekko; species Gekko japonicus. The sequence continues at coordinate 2,298 of NW_015176535.1, read as the reverse complement.
TTACCGGGTACTCAGCTGAGCATGCGCCTCCTCAACTCACCACCAGGTAAGTGCCACCAAGGTAGCCTTTGTGGGGCTTAGTGCTCCTGGGACTGCTGTTACTCATGGTGCTGCTTTAGGGGTTGCTGGGTAGGCAAGAGTTAGTGTTATTTTGTTCTTCCCCTTACCCCCTCCCTGTGAGCCCAAAGCCACCCCTGGTTGGGGATGGGGAGTTAGGGTTACCAAATCCAGGCTGGGGAACTCCTAGAGATTTGGGGATGGAGCTTGGGGAGGACAGGGACCTAGGTGGGGTACAATGCCATAGAGTCCACATTCCAAAGCATCCATTTTCTCCAGGGAACTGATTTCTATAGTCCGGTGATGAGCTGTAATTTGTGAGGATCCCCAGGTCCCACCTGGAGGCGCTCTCCTCTGGACAACGCAGGACAGCTTTTCCCTTTCCCTCCCAGGAAAGGCCAGTTTGGTGTAGTGGTTAAGAGTGTGGACTCTAATCTGGAAGAACCGGGTTTGATTCTCACTCCAGATTGCAACACTACATCTAATGGGTGGAAATTACAAGGGAGTCGTTACTGGCTAAATATCAGGAGAAACTTCCTAACTGTAAGAGTGGTTGAGCAGTGGAACAGACTGCCTCAGGAGGTGGTGGATGCTCCTTCGCTGGACGTTTTCAAGGGGAGGCTGGATGACCATCTTTTGGGTATGTTGTAGGGCTATCTTTTGGCTATGCTCCTGCAGAGTGCAGGGGGTTGGACTAGATGACCTGCAAGGTCCCTTCCAACTCTAACATTCTATGATTCTATGATTCCCCACTTCTCCACATGAAAGCCAGCTGGTTGACCTGGGGTCAGTCACAGTTCTCTCAGAGCTGTTCTTTCAAGAGCAGTTCTCGAAAGAGTTCTCTCAGCCCCACCTACCTCACAGGGTGTCTGTTGTGGGGAGAGAAAGGGAAAGGAGATTGTAAGCCGTTCGGAGACTCTGCATGAAGAGCGGGGTATAAATTCAATTTCTTCTCCTCCTCCTCCTTCTAACAGGTGGAGCAACTGGGTCACACAGGCTGCTTCTAGCTTCTTCTCCAGATGAGAGAGAGTAGGGGCTCTCTTCTTCCATGCTTTCTTACTTAGCCACAAAACACAGAGGGAGTGAACAGATCTGACAGACAGTCTAACCTGCAGTCTCCAGCTCTTCCCCATCTCTTCAGGCTAGAGCACACCGGTAAGAGAATGGGGGCAGCTTTACATACCAGTAAATTCTATGTGAGTCGAAGATGGCTCTCCTTTTTCCTTTCTCAGGCTTTAAAAGAATTATCTTGTTTTTGAGTAAATACGGTATATCTGATGCTGAACTTGGACCACAGCATACAGATCAAAAAACCCACACAATGGGGCCAAGTATGGACAAGAGTCATTTTTCTACAAACCTGGGGAAAGTCCCAAGTTTGAAAAGGAAATCGAAGTGCTACTCTTTCCTTAATTTTTCAGCTCCTGCCAGAAAGAGAAAATAGACAAACAGCAGCAATAGGGAGAAGGATGTGAAATTGTTGCTTTTGCTGTTGCTTCCTCCTTCTCCCAACTCTTGACCCCACACAGGAGAGAAGGCAAGCAAGTGCCAGAGGCAGTAGCTGGGGAAAGAAGTGCTGCTGCTGTTGCTTTCTCCTTTCCTTCTCCCATACTTGCTGACCCTCCCCTCTGAGGAAAGGAGGACAATCATGACAGAGAAGAAGGAGGATTCCCTCCAACCCTCCTCTCACGTTTCTCATGAGTCTCCACTTGTACATCACTTACTGTCAAACAGCCCATTCCTCCCTTCCATAAACTTCCCCTTTTCCTTGACCCTAAGTAGGTGTTATGTACACGGACCGCCACTAGGGGTCCGCGGCAAAGACAGGAGCTTGGCTCCCCTGGACAATAGGAACATAGGATCCTAGTTCCCCCCAGCCCCAACCAATAGCCACTCTGGCAGGAAATTCAAACCCTCCAATGGACTAGGACTGTGCTGGGTGGGTGTGTATATAGTTGGCCTTGCAGGGCTGTTTTAGTTAGTCTTGTGTTAAGTACAATAAAAGTGTGTAACTCATGTTGTCGTCCGAGTCCTCCATGCGGCAAACCCAGTACTTTTCAGTGGCGATGAAGGTGGGATCCCGCTGAGCCAGGCCTGGCTCGCATCCCAGTGCAGCACTGAGCTCCGTTCCAGCAACGCTCCCCGCATCGCTTGCTAGCAGCAGCGCACCGTGTCAAGGAACACTGCTCCCTGCTACCGGTACGCCATGGCTTCTGCTCAGGGGAACTTGGAGATCTTCGA
>NW_015176534.1:202624-210222 GCF_001447785.1 Gekko japonicus | reverse complement strand
GTGGACACACCCAAGACTTCTGCCCAGTTATTTTAAAATGGAACTTACATTGTACATGTGCATCCGTTTCCCTAAGTGTTCCAGGCTTGTGCTTTGTTTGCATTGAATCATGCAGGGCAAACTGGAAGCCTACTTTGTTTGTTCATTCCTGTCTGGAGGAGATAGCCAAATGAACAGGGTCTAACTGCTTTGCATCTGCTGTGCCACAGAGAATAAACTAACCGTGGTTTACTCAAGAAAATGCTACATCTTTTGACCCCTGTGTCTTAAGAGTATAGGGACAGTGTCTTTTATTGGTAACAATGATGGTTCCTCAGAAGGGAATAGTTGGTTTGGAGGGTGGAGTCTATGGCTTTGTACCTGTCCGAGGTCCCATGCCTCCTGAAACCTCACCCTCTCTAGGCTCCATCCCTCACATCAACAGGAATTTCCCACCTGGAGCTGGCAACCCTATCTCCTTCCCAGCCAAACATCAACCTATTTTTATTTCCCTCTCACTCTGACTGCGACGTCACATTGGCTGTCATACGGGGACCACCTCAGCAGCATATAAGGATACAGAGCCCACCATTTTCTCCAGGGGACCTGATCTCTGCCATTTGGAAAGCGGCTGTAATTCTGAGTGATCTCCAGCCCTCACCTGGAGATTGGACACATTTTACCTCAGAACAGCAAACTGTTTATAATGTTAGAGGCAAAAGCCAATCAAGTCGCATATGCAAACAACCTCTGTGTTCCGAGGCAGAGGCCAATGAGGCTGCATATGCAAATAACCTCTGTGTTCTGACTGGCTATGGGGGGGAGAGGAATGTTGGAGGCAGGACTCAGGACTCAGGCAAAGCAGCCAGTGGATAGGGAGACCCTCTGAATGACAGATCAGAGAGCGAACTGATTTTGGAGCATGTGGAATGTTCTAGAGAAGTGCCACCACCATTCGGCTTTTATTTATAAGGGAGATTGTGATATGTATCTTTTTATTGGTTTTTATGTAATCCACCCTGAGTCTGCTTCGTCAGGGTAAAAGTTGAAACAATAAATAAATAAATAAATAAGAACATTGGCTAACTTTGTCAAAGGTGGATGCACTGGTTGAGGGTGGCTTTATACTGGAATGTACCATGTCAGAATGTGTGCATTCTAAGTCCAACAGCATACCATCTTGGATGACATACATTTGTAAATATTCACTCTCTGATCTGAATATTTCCATCTGAGTGCAAGAGAGAGAGAGAAAGAGAGGTCTGCTCCATAAATCGCTGTATATTCATTGCACTTTGAAATCAATATGCACACATTGCTTGTTATCTTTTATCTCAACTACACATCATATGATATTTTTAGCCTAATATTTCCATGGCAACAAGGCAAGGAATGGTCCATTGGAGAAGATATACGTGGCAGAGCTGTATAGCTGGGGAATTCAAAAGAGAGGTCTCAGCTCTTTTCCAGCACTCACTGAGTTTTTCAGTCTTTTGTCATGGCGTCATTCGTTTCAGTTGTGTTCAGGTCAATTAAAAACGCGGGGGGGGGGGGAGAGTGATTAGAGGCCACATCAGTCATGAAATACCACAGTGATGCACTCCTGTGTCAAAAGCCATAAGGAAGGAAAAATTTACATCCATTTTCTCCTTCTGAGTCAAGCACAATGATGCCACAATACTCCTGAATTATGTATCTGATTTACAACAGGACAGGTAGATGCATTCTTCCCAGGGGTCTTTTGGGGCCGGAGCATGTCGGAGCGCAGCTCCGGGAGCCCAGGCGCCGTAACAAATGGCGGTGCCAGCAAGCCCCGCCCCCACAACTTACATCATTCTCCTCTCCTCCATTTAATCCTCCTATCATTTTATCCTCCTATCATTCATTCATCCATTCGTATTTTTAAACTTCCCCCTGCTCATCCTCTGGATCACAGGACTTGGAGCAGCTCGCAACATCAAAAACCCTATGATGTTGTCATGGCCAGGGGTCTTTTGGAGCCGAAGCGTGCCGGAGCACTGCTCCGGCAGCCCAGGAGCCCACGCAAATGGCAGCGGCGGCAAGCCCCGCCCCCAGATCCCTGTGCCAAAGCGCTGCGGCCCAGGGGAGGCCTAGAGAGTCTCACAGCTGGGTCCCCCGGGCCCGCGCAGAAGCTCTGTGGCTCGGGGGAGGCCTGGAGAACCCCGCCGCCAGCTTCCCCGGCCCATGCCGAAGGGGTAAGTCAGGGATTCGCGGAGGTGGGAGTGGCAGTGGCTTGATGGTGGTAGGTGGGAGAGCCTCCCTCCCTCCATCTCTTTGCCATCTTCCCTCCTTTCCTTTTCGTTCCCTCCTTTTCTTTCTCTTTCTCTTTCTCTTTCTCTTTCTCTTCCCTTCCTTCCTTCCTTCCTTCCTTCCTTCCTTCCTTCCTCTCTTTTCCTCCTTTCCTTCTCTCTTTCTTTCATTCCATCCTTTCCCTTTCCCTCCTCCTTCCCTTCTCTCCCTTTCTTTCCCTCCTTCTTCCCTTCTCGTTCTTTCTTTCCCTCCTCCTTTCCTTCTGTTTCTTTCCCCCTTTCCTTCCTTCTTTCCTCTTCCTTTCACTCTTGCATTCCTTCGTTCCTTCTCTCTACTCTCTCTCTCTCTCTTTCCTTCCCTCTTTCCTCCTTCTGCGGCCCAAACTTTAAACCCCTTCTCTCTTCGCTTCCCCCCCCCCCCGCTGGGGAAGGAAAGGGGAGGCTTTTGAAGATGTCTCCCCCCCTTTTGCTTCCCCTCCTGACATCACTTCCGGTGATGTCAGGGGGCGTTGCATATGCTAATGAACTATTATGCTAATAGCCTAGTAGCTCATTAGCATATTGTATGCTAATGAGCTCCTGCAGCTCTTTTTCTAGGAAAAGACCCCTGAATTTCTTCCCATGTCAAAACTTCCAGGGTGAGCATGGATAACATAAAACATCTCAATTTAGTCTGGAAGGGAATTCAGTCGCCTTGGAGAATTTGCCTCAGGAGAATTCAACCACATCTTACAGGAGTTCCATCCTTCCCAGGCCTCTGTGGGACCAATTCAGCTCAGGATGGTAACACACATGGAGACATGGCTTACACCTTTCCTCCCTGGGCTGTTTTCCCAACCTGAAATGGCCCCGAGGAAACATGCATACAGGTAAGTTTCCCAAGTAGGTCAAATAACAGCTCCCGCCAGGCCCTCCCGCCCGTCTTCCGCCGTCCTCCGAAGTTGGCTCAGCTTCATGTTCGTTGCATCTATGACCCTGTTCAGGTAGGGAAAACAGCACAGGTAAGGGAACCCTCAGGCCTTCTCTCCGTGCTTGCTACAGTCCCCATCTTGTATGTACCTGGGAATTACGTTCTGAGCATGGAACTTCCCAGTGCATATCTGATAGTAATGTGTAAAGAGGTCCTTCATACCAAGTTGGTTTCACTTCTGGGTTTCTCACTCAACAATTGGTGAGCTGGAGGCTAAAAAACTGTGAGCTAGCTCACACTAACTCAGCTTAGAGGGAACACTGGTGGGCAGCCACATTGGTCTGAAGCAACAGAACAAAGTTTGAGACAAGGAGTACCTTTAGGACCAACAAAGTTTATTTCTGGGTATAAGCCTTTGTGGGCATGCACACTTCTTCAGATACATACATGCACCTGAAAGCTTATACCCAGAATTAAACTTGGTCTTAAAGGTGCCACTGGACTCAACCTTTCCTCAATATATATTGTTGCACAGATTCTTTAATGGTTAAGGAGAGCCTTTTTTATAAAGGGAATAGGGTCACAGTTAGTATCTGGGAAATGTAGCTCATTTTCTTTGTTTTACACATCATACTGTTGCATTCTTTTTATTTTGTAATCTAGCTAAATTTGTTTGTTGTATATTACACTATTTTATTGTCTGTACTATAGTGCTTTTACTGTGCTACTCTCCTTTTATCATCACATTTTATTGCAACCTCAGTCCACATGGCCAGTTTGGTGTAGTGGTGAAGTGCGTGGACTCTAATCTGGGAGAACCGGGCTTGATTCCCCATTCCTCCACTTGCAGCTGCTGGATGACCTTGGGCAAGCCGTAGTTCTGTCAGGGCTGTTCTCTCAAGGACAGTTCTGGAAAGAGCTCTCTCAGCCCCGCCTACCTCACAGGGTGCTTGCTGTGGGGAGGGGAAGGGAAAGGAGTTTGTAAGCCGTTCTGAGACTCCGAGGGAAGGGCGGGGTATAAATCCAATCTCCTCCTCCTCCTCCAGAAGATGCGGGGGCAGGTGCTCCAAGTGCGTAAAAGCCCCGTGTGGCCCATCCCTCTACCACTCCCCCAGGCACAGATTTGTACCGACATTGGTGCTACAGGTAAGGGGAGGGCCGGATTTCCCCCCGCTGCGTCTGCCCGTCCATCTTCACCCTTTGCCGTTGCCCCTTCCTCTTGCCGGGCTGTAGTGGCTGGCCGCAGCCAAGCTGACCCTTCCCCCGCCACAGCGCAGTGCAGCAAACGGGGCTTCGTGTTGATTCACAACCCCACTTAGACATACCTACTCTGAGATGCAACGTACCGGGGATCAACCCTCAGTCAACTTGTTTCACCATGTCAAACCACTTCTATCACCACTCATTTATTCCAAATGTTCTAGATATACTCAAGAGCTTCATGCCGGCCAGTCCTGATTTTTCTATAGCAGTCATTTTCAGTATTCAACATACTGACTTCTGCTAGGATTAATGGAAACAATGCAGGGCTCTTTTTGTAGAAAAAGCCCAGCAGGAACTCATTAGCATAATAGGCCATACCCAACAGCAGAAACCCATTAGCATATTAGGCCACACCCCTGACAGCACAGCTCATTAGCACATTAGGCTGCACCCCCATGTTACCAGAAGTGTGGTTATCCAGCCACACCCACCTTTTGCTTCTTATTCTGTTTACCTTGTTTGTTGTCAAAACCCAGGGCTTTTTTGTAGCAGGAACTCCTTTGCATGTTAGACCACACACCCCTAATGTAGCCAATCCTAATGAGTTTCTGCTGTTGGGTGTGGCCTATTATGCTAATGAGTTCCTGCTGGGCGTGGCCAACTTGGGAGCCAGCCGGAACTCTGTTCCTGTGCGTTCCTCCCCAAAAATAGCCCTGCCTAGCACAGTTTAAACTGCAACCACATCACTCAACATGAGTATCCATTAACACACACATACACAAACCCTGAGTATAATTATGCACTGTAGGTATCCCATGGAATCAGGTATTTTATTTGTTTCTTGAACACTGCATTCACTGAGGATTACAATAGTACACAGTCTTTTTGCCGGCGTAACTTCTGTTCGCATTAATTAGCCTGTGCAAAATAGAACACTTCTACAGTACTTCCCCCCCCCCATAAAGAAATTATCAGCTGGCGGAAAGCTCCCTGAGACTGAATGACTCCAACGGCATCCTGACATATGCAGATGAGAGCCCACCGTAACCATGGAACCGGCATCTATCCAATCATTTGCCAGGTAACAATCTCTGATTCGGCTGATTTCCACCTCCGCTCACAAACTCCAGTTCAGATTATTCTGTCATCAGCTACAGTTTAGTAGTGAAGCTAGTTAATCTAAAGCAGGGGTGTCGAACTCATTTGTTATGTGGGCTGGATCTGACATAAATGAGACCTTGTTGGGCCGGGCCGTGTGCGTCATAAAATGTAATGCCAAGTAGCAGAGATATAAACTTTATAAAGGACACAAACACAAAGGGCTTCTTAAAAACAAAATAAAAACATGCTTAAAACATTAGCATTCTTGCAATATTTTGTTTATTTAACAATGTTTCATAATTGACACATCTTGCTCTGAATTACTGCATCAAAATGTCTGTGCTGTTGCAATCTTGAGTATGCTGTTCAGGTGTGTATCTGTAAGCTGCAAACCTATGATGACGCAGCAGCAGCAGAACGAGAGGAAGAAGCAGAAGACAGGAGCCTGTTCCACTGCGGGCCTGATAGAAGCCCTCCGGGGGCCTCATCTGGCCCCCGGGCCACATGTTTGACACCCCAGATCTAAAGGTTAGCTGGGCTCACTGCATAGTTTGAAATGAGATTTTCAATAATTACTGTTTATGAACAAAGTCTGAGTCCAGTGGCACCTTTAAGACAACAAAGTTTTATTCTGGGTATAGGCTTTCATGTATATGCACACACTATCTGATCAAGCCTGGTTTGCCCACAAAAGCTTACACCCAGAATTAAGTTTTGTTGCACTTAAAGGTGCCACTGGATTCAGACTTTGTTCTACTGCTTCAGACCAACATGGCTACTCATCTGAATCTATTGTTTATGAACCGCTTTATGAAGTATCCCAAAAGTTAAAACACTATTACAGCCTCGAGAGTGAGGCAGTAGATACAGAAGAGTCTCCGACTGTCAATGATTGCTTTATCAACCCAGTTTTCATGGTTTTCTAGAAATACACTTGCATTTGCTTTCATGCAGGCATAAAAAGAAAACTTCACATCAAGAGCATTTCCCCCTTCTTATTTTTGATGTTTTGAATCTCTCTCCCACTCCACCTGAGTTATGGAAATACAAAAGAGGAATTCTTATACTTTCTCATAACTTTGTTTATGATTTATGTTTATGCTACTTATGACTGGTTTTAATTGTATTTATAAGGAATTTTATGTAAGCCGCCCTGAGCCTACCTGGTGGGGAGGGTGTGGTATAAATTGAATAAATAAATAAATAAAATAATTTTAAAGGTAATAAACAATATAAATTTCCCAACCCGTCTGAGAGTGGCAGTTAATTTGCCTGCTTGTGACAGGGGAAACTGGTGGTACAAGATTTTTTCAAGATTAAACTCAGCCCAGACCTTATTAGGAAGTCCTCTATTCTACAGCTGGAAGTTGATTTGGTTTTCCTGACAGTAACATCGGCATAAACCATCAACAGGCACAATAAGGAAAAGAGCCACGTCGATACGAAACAATGATATTCAAACTCCATACATGGACGTGTGAAAAGTTGGTGGAATTCTAACCTGAATGTTGGGTATTTGCTTTCCAGGTACCACCTGATTTATTCTAAAGGGATAGATCATCTATTGTCCCTGTGGGTACAGGAGTAACTTACAAGCCCACAACAGCAGATAAATAATCAAAGCTAAAGATTTTGAGTCATGCAGTTTCGGCTTGTTTAATTTCGGCATGCTCTGACCTGAATGGCCCAGGCTAGTCTGATCTCACCAGATCTCAGAAGCTAAGCAGGGTCGGCCCCGGTTAGTATTTGGAAGGGAGACCACCAAAGAACCCCAGGTTTGTGTTTCCTGACAGCAACCTTGTCTCAAGAAGTGGGGCTTCAACTGACTGCGAAAGGCTGTAAAGGATGACAGTCACGCCCTGAGCTGGATAGCAAGCCCGATTTCATCATAAGCTAAGCAGAGTCGACTTTGGCTAGTACTTGGATGGGAGCCTTTCCTTGGAATACCAGCAGTCGGGAGACGGGGGCAGGCTTTATTCAGCCACCCCTCTGAATATCCTCCAGGCCCCCAGTAGGGGGTCAGTCACCAGAGGTCGCCATGACTTCCAGGTGCACACACATGTGCACAAATACAGACATGCACATATGAAAAATACAAAAAAAAAAAAGGATGAAAGTTACACCTCCTGAACTAT